>NC_143516.1:50081393-50248893 GCF_031878675.1 Megascapheus bottae
CATTATTGAATTCTAATCTTTTTTTGATTTGCATTTCTTTTTTCCACATATTTTTATTGTAATTAATAAAAGGGTTACATTATATTCACCAGATAGAAAGTGCATTGCTTCACAAACATTGATACCCTTTCTCATGACATGGTCCCCATTTCCCTCCCACCCCTCTCCTGCTCATCTTGATTTCCCCCATTCCCAATCCAATTTCAAATAACCAATTAAGCATATACAAAATATATCAGATAACAGGGTGAAATATTGTAACAATATGAGATAACCAAGGGACAGCAAAAGATATGAGAGATAACATAGTACATTAAAGACATTAGTCACTCATTATTTGGCTTTTGTTTCTATATCCTGGAGGTCCTTACATTTAGCTTCATACTATATGACCTCAAGTATCTAGGTTTTGTTCTATTGCGAATCTCTTCTAGGAAAGCCCAAGGTTTGTACTGATTATGACAAATGAGGGAAACCATTGAGCCTATGTTCCTTTGAGTCTGGCTTATTTCATTTAATATGATTTTTTCTAAGTCTTTCCATTTCCTTACAAATGGGGCGATGTCATTCTTTCTGACAGCAGCATAGAATTCCATTGTGTATAAATACCACATCTTGTTGATCCACTCATCAACTGAGGGACATCTGGGTTGGTTCCATATCTTTACTATGGTAAATAGTGCTGCAATGAACATCTGTATTCTAATCTTAAATTGACCCAATGCTATTAATGACCCTGTTTAAAAATAGCAAATTAAAGAGACAAGAAATTAAACACTTTGAACAAGTTTTGTTAGGCATTAGGTGAGAATATTACTCAAGGTTCTCTGAGCATTAGCTCAAGACCAAGTATAATAAAAAAAAAAAATAGAGCTGGGAGTTCGGCCTAGTGGTAGAGTGCTTGCCTAGCATGTACAAAGACCCGGTTCAAGTCCTTGGTACCAGATACATAGAAAAAAGCTGGAAATGGTGCTGATGCTCAAGTGGCAGAGCTCTAGCCATGAGAAAAGTCCAAGGGCAATGCTCAGCCCCTGAGCTAAAGCCCAGGAACGACAATTAATTAATTAATAAAATTAGGAGGTATGACAGGAGATAAGAGAACAAAAAAGGGAAGAATAAGATCAAAATATATTAAGTGACTTTATGCTACTATCACAAATGAACTCTGTACAATCATTTATACTAACAAATAATGAACACTAAAGGAACAAATAATCCACTCAATGATGAACTTGATACTTTTCACATAAATTACAAGTGGCCAATCAACACATGCACAAAATATTTAACATTCTTTAGCCCTCAATAGTCCAGATGAAAACTATAAGGAGATATCAACTTACCCAAGTCAAGAAAAGAACAACAATAACAACAGCAAAACAAAGGCCAGACATGGCAATTCACCATAATTCTAGCTAAGTGGAAGACAGTGACAAGAGAATCATGTTGCTATGTTCCTAAAACCCTCTTTCAGAAACTTTAGGGATTGGTAGTATACATGTCCCCAGTGGCTCTCTTCCACTGGGCTCATCTCCTCTTCCTGCCCAAGGAATACGGAAGTTCTTACTGCAATCATATTTAGTACTTCAATACTAAGTATCTGGTTAGAATGTTTAGTTATAGTTTAGTTATAATATAACTAAATAGTGACACCGAGTACAAAATAGGCACATGAACTACAATATTAAATATAAACTTGTACATTTTATTTAAAAAAACATTGACTTATGTGATGTCATGTATAGTATTAGGCACAACTACTCAATCATAAGAAATGGAGTAAATGAGAGAACTTCAACTTTTGAACTAAGAGTAATTTAAACATCTCCCAATGATCATAACATGTACTTGAGTAAATGGAAAATCTTTTCACATTCCCATATTTGAAGACCTCAATTACGATGTTTTGTCAATTTCCCAAAATATATGTGACAATTACATTGTCGCATAATTATGTGAAATTATATTGACCCTAAGCTATGCAATGCAAGTATAAATTTTAAAAGCAATCTAAAGCCAGACTACTATATATGTAGCAAGAATGGCCTACATTTTTTAAGCTTGGAATGGTGGTGTGCACAGCTGTAAACCTAGCTGGTCAAGAGGTAGTAAAGAAGAGAATCATCAGTTCAGTTAGGGTAAGGGAAAAAAGGTAGTGAACTCCCACCTCAACCTATAAGTTTAGTATGGTGGTCTGAGCCTGATATCCTAGTTATTCACGATGAATAATCACAGTCCAGAAAAGACTGAAAAAACTGTGAGACCATATTCAAAACACAATTTGGCAAAAGATGTTGGAGACATGATTAGATGGGTAAAGTGTTTACACAGCTAGTTTGAGGCACAGATTTCAAACCCTAATTCCCACATTATTTTTATAATGAATGAAGCTATTTTATACCCCCAAAACAAGATCTTATCAGTAGAATTTGTCAAAGGAAAACTGACAAATATTTGATCAAGGAAAGATTCAGATTTTGAGAGGTACTGATTTTTCTTTTTTTATATTTTGAAAAATTAAGTTAAGAATTAGAGGCTGACAGTGAACATGTACTTACCCAATACTTGTAGAATCACTCAATACATTATGCTGTGAGCTTTTGGTTATACGTATAAGGATGTTGCACAAAATGAGCTTTCCTGATTCCTGCAAGTAAGTTGAAGGTAAGCCTATAGTAATTTTCTGTTCCTGGAGAGAATGAGACAGATTTTTACCTGCCTTCTTCCAGTTGGGTTTTGAGAAGATGTCTTATCTTGGGAATACTAAGTTGGAATACATCAACAGGTTTGCGTTCCTTGTATAACTACTAACGCTAGGGACAAGTGGGATACACTATATCAATTGGAAGATAAGGAATACTGTAAATCACAAAACACAGAAATTAAACACACTGAAAGATTTAAATAGAACCATCAAAGAAACTATCTGAAAGACATGTATAGTACTCTAGTGAAGCTAAATTAATGAAGAAAAACAGCTTTTTTTTCTGATATAAGACACACAATTGTGGCTCAAGAATATTTATTGAATTAAATAAGTCCTCATTCTTTTCAGCTTTGTTATTCAATGCTTTCTTTCCAGTATTGTTCCATTTTTATGTGAAGCAAGATCCCAAATTAGAAAATTCAATAAAACCTATACGTATATCAAAATATAAGCACTGACGAGGTTTACTTGTTCTTTTTCATAGTAATTACTTTTAAAATATTTTATTATATTTTAGGAGCTGTACAATGGAGATGCCATTCTTCAAGGCAGTTTAAGAATACAATGTGTTATCAGTGGAGAAAATAAAGCTAAACTGCATCCCAAAATGAAAGGGGCAGATAACAAAAAATTGGGAAGGATAGAAAGATAGTAGGGCTCATAAAATGAACAATTGCAATTTGTTTAAAAAAAAAAAAGAAAAGAAAAAAAGATGGCCAGGAGTTAGCCTAGTGGTAGAGTGCTTGCCTAGCATGCACTGGGAGCTGCATACATAGAATAAAAAAAAGCTGGAATTGGTACTGAGGCACAAGTGGTAGAGCTCTAGCCTTGAGAAAGTCCAAGGACTGTGCTCAGGCCCTGATCTCAAAGCCCAGGACTGGCAAAAAAAAAAAAGGAAAGGAAAAGAAAAGTTATTTGAAGTAGAACTGAAACATCCCTCAGTATTACTTATCTATCAATTCTACATATGACACATTTGGATATTTTAACTGGCCGGTTACAAATCTATTAATTTAACAAAGGATTGATTACCAGAATAGATAAGGGATTCAAGCAACCCAATCAATCAATCAATAGATAATTTTTATTTGTCTAAAGATCTGAAGAGACAGTTCTTCAACATTTGTATCTGAGAAAGCTTAAATCGCCTAGTGGCCTTAATCATTGGACATGCAAATCAAAGCTACAATAAAATGTCACTTCATTCCATTCTTTAGGATCAGAAAAAAGAAAGCAAGCTTTTTTTTTTAAATATTGGTAGTATGATGAAAGACAAACCTTATCATAGTCAGTGAAAATATAAACTACTTTAGTCAGTATAAAATATTATGAAAATTTCTGTAAAATATAGAAATGAACCATGCATAGCATCTAGCAATTATAACCTCATCCACTCAAAGGAAATGAGATTAAAATTTCAAAAGTTATGTATATTAGACTCCTTGTTCTCAGCTTCTCTATTAGACTGACAAAATTATGGAGCTGGCATGTGAAAAATTCAATCTAGGACAGTAAACTTTTCTATCCATCCATCCATTCATTAATCTATATCTCCACCCACTCCTCTATCATTTGTCTCTATCCACATATCTGTTTGTTATCTATCTATCTATCATCTATCATTTACCATTCCCATCTGTCTATTATCTATCTACTTTTCTATTTACCTAGTTTATAGACATATATCACAGATTCATCTTCTGGCTTACTCTCTTAAATATAGCAATATTTTTTTAGTTTTAAATAAATTTAAAGTAGTTAAAATATATTGAAGATTTGGTAAAAAAATTATTTCTCTTTGAGTGCTCAATTCACCTTCTGTATATGTATGTCTGCAAGACCACCATATGCGTATAATTCTTGAATATTCATTCTTTTGCTCTCAGAACATATGTTTACAAAAAGATACCAGATTTTTTGCAGTAGTGATATAGAAGCTATATTGCAGCTTTATTTTATTTTATTTTTTTTTTACAGAAACACTTCACTACTTTCATTGTGGTTTCTTTTCTTTTTATTTTTTGAAGAGGGCGTTCTAGAGCTTGAACACTGGGCCTGGGCACTGTCCCTTAGCTCTTCAGCTCAAAGGCTACTGTGGGCCATAGTGGCACTTCCTGTTTTCTAGTGATTAATTGTAGATAAGAGTCTCACAACTTTGTATTGCCTGGGCTGGCTTTGAACCTTGATCCTCAGATCTCAGCCTCCTGAGTACTAGGATTGCAGTAGTGAACCACGATGCGTGGCTCATTGCTGCTTCTTATAAGACAATGTGATTGAAGAAAGGAAAAAATCTCTCTTCTAGAATCCAATCAGGAAAGTCACCTTAGTTTCTTGCTAAGTACTCACTAAAATCAGTTTATTTTATGTTTACATGTAATACAAACTTTATAGCTGAAAAGCTAAGTGTGAGATAAATTTGAATCACCCTTGTTGTATCTATTAGAAGATACACGAGTATTTTTTTTTTTTGCTAGTTCTGGGCTTGGACTCAGGGCCTGAGCACTGTCATTGGGTTCTTCTTCTCAAGTTTAGAGCTCTACCACTTGGGCCTCAGCACCATTTCTGGCTTTTTTCTATGTATGTGGTATGGAAAAATCGAACCCGGGTCTTCGCGCATATTAGGCAAGCACTCTACCACTAGGCTAAACTCCCGGCCCCACATGAGTATTTTTTCAGGAATGGTCTGTAAGGACTGTAATATTTTGGAAAGTCACTCTGGTATTTTCAGTATTATTTTTCCTTTTGATGACTTTAGAGAAAAAAAGAAGGAAATAATTTTTTAGTATGGTATGACTTCTGTGATTAATTGCTGCAAGTGTAGCAGCTTGAATAAAAACATTTTTTCTATAATTTTGTAATAACCCCTGTTGAAATCCAGGAAAGGAACTGGCTGTCCTCCTTCTGTAGTCTCAGTAGATAACCTGCTATTGCTTAGTGTTTTCAAGGTTCTAGGCTTTACTCTTGTTCCATGCCTCTGGTTCTTTACCATTTCAGGCCTCTAGTTCCTTCCTGACATCCTCTATCCTTTTCATAAGGACTCAGATTACATCAGATAAACCTTTATACTCAAGAGCTTATAATGTCTGTATCCTTTAGATACATAATGAAATCTCTTCTGTTGTGTTTTCATAGTCCGTAACTTCTGTGAACTATAGAACTAGTATTCTTAGTACTATTCTTTTAGATTCTTTGTGCAGAACACAATACTTTCCTCCATAACATTTGCAATTGACTATGTGAAACAGAGAAGGTATGTTGGTTTCTGATAAAGTCCTAGACATTAAACTGAGAGCGTCATGCTTGCTGGCCAAATACTGTACCACTTAGAGATATCCCTGGTTGTACTGCCTGGAATTGCCATGGGGCTTGAACTCTGAGCCTGGTCTCTGTCCCTACACTCTTCAGTTCAAGACTAGCACACTACCACTTGAGCCACAGCAACACTTCCGGTTTTCTGGTGGTTCATTGGATATCAGAATCTCATGGTCTTTGGTGCCTGGGCTGGTTTTGAAGTGCAATCCTCAGATTTCAGCCTCCTGAGTAGTTAGGATTACAGGCGGGAGCCACTGGAGCCCGGGAAAGCTGGTTGTAAATTATTGTTATGATTATATATTTTGGGGGGTGTGCAGTTCTGGGCTAGAACTCAAGGCCTGGACACTGTCCTGGAACTTTCTCAAGACTAGCATGCTACCACTTGAGCCACAGTACCAATTCCAGCTTTTTTTCTGTGTTTGGTATATCCAGTAATCAAAACCAGGGTTTAATGCATGCTAGGGGAACACTCTACCATAAGGATATGCTCCCTGTCCTGTACTTGATTTTTCAGACAAGGTATCATCCTTTTACCCAAAGTGGTCTTGGAATGTGATCTTCTTACCTCTTTACTAGTTGGTGTTATAGATGTATTCCACCTGTAACTGATGCAGATACATTGGAAACAGATAGGAGTGAATATGGTTACATTAGAAGTTGCATCAGGAAGTAAGGGTGTACAATCAAATATAAAGTATCCCTGGCTCAGCTTTATGTATTATTGGGGAGTTAAGTTTTAGAAATAGTCTCTAAGATATTCCTTTCCTTTTAAAGAAAATACCAAGTCTTAAAAACATGCACTTTTACAAAAAAAAAAAAGAACAGAAAAGCAGGTCTGTATTAAAGGTCTGCAGATTTTAGAATGGGAGGAGAAACCTGAGTCCCCCATTCTAGGCAGTTATATAAACCAGCAGTATGTCTAGGTGGATGACAATTTTTTTCTCAGTGGAAAAGAGTTATTTTGTCGCCATGCCACCTGAGGTTACAGAACATGAAACATAAAACTAACTTCAGAAATTAACATCATGAATAAAGTGTATTTTGTCCTACCTAAGTTCTTTTGTGATTTCAAACAAGATTGCATAAACTTCACTTCATTTCAGAGACTCCCATACAGGGAAAGCTTTCAGAGATTCTCATTTCAGAACCATGTTTTACATTTCAAATAAAAAGCTGGAGAATTTCGGTCTGAGAATAAGCCTGTGTGCAGGGGCGTAGGTTTAGTAGATAACTGTATTAGCTACTAAATGTAACATTTATTTAGAACTGCAGAAAGCAAGGTGATATTTATATCGTTCTGATTTACCTGATGAGATCCAAAATGTCCAGTTTAAAAGAGAAAGAGCTTAAATGGACATTAGCAACAAATGTTAGAGAGTAAGAATAAAACAACTGTAACCAGGAAGAACTCTCTGGCAGGGCAAATAATATGTAGATAGTATTCTAAATAAAGATAAGTGAATAGGTTTAAAAGACTTATAAAAGATGAAAAAATCAAAGAAAATGACTAAGTACAATAGTATGTAATAGAATTTTATTGATTGAATCATGTAATGACTGATAACATCAAATGTTACATTAACTTTAAAAACAAATTATATTAAACGAAGTAAGCCAGACCCAAAGAAACACAGACTGTATGGTTTCCCTCATTTGTGATAACTAGAATATGTCTAGGATATTCTTACGAAAGGATCACGATGGCTCAATACCTATGTGTATAAGACCATATAAAATGATGCCTGTGGAAAAGAACTCAAAGTATTAGAAGCAAGAGGTTTTTTTGTTGTTGCTGTTGCTGTTTTTTAGCCTACTATTTTCAGTTCTTTTATTTTCCTTTGGTTTATTCTCTGTTTATTTCTGTACTCATTTGTACTCATTGTCTTGCATATAAGATTATCTGTTTGGGAAAGATAAGCACAGAAATGTAGGACAAATGGTGAATGAATGCAACAGTGATACTCACTCCACACTATGCTGGAAATGAATCTAGACAATCTGGAGGAGGAGGGGAAAGTGGGAGAAAATATTATATTAGGTAACTGTAACCCTTCTGTCTCCATCACCTTTCCAACAAAATAACATTAAAAAATAAAACTTTTTTTTTCATTTTATACATAGCTTGGCTTTACACAGCTAATTAAAATGTTAGAATGTTAGAAAGAGCACAAGACCTTCAAAGGAAATCTTTTAATTGATCTTCTACAATAATGTGAGAGTTGATAAAGAAATGAAGATTGAGAGTTGAGTGTGGAGGTTCATGTTGATAACTTCAAATGCTTGTGAGACTAAGACAGAAATATGGAAAAGTTTGAGACCAGCTTCACAAGGTCATGTCTCAAAATAAGTATTTGTTACCAGAGTTGCCCAAAACCATTGTCCAAGGTTTCTTTCCATTCTCTGTATTCTGCTTGTTTGCTTTTCTATGCAGAAGTTTCACTTCAGTGCAGCACCACTTTTGTTTGTTTGTTTGTTTACGCTTATTTTATGCTTTTGCATATTATCTATGCATTTGCTACCATGCTTATGCAATAAATGTCAGATACCTTATCCATTATAGTTTTTTTCCAGTTATTTTTGGCTTTGTGTTTTATATTTAACTCTTTCAACCATCTTGAGCTGTTTTGTGTACTGTGTAAGATGTGTCTTGTATTCTATAATTTTATATGCAGATACCACATTTTTTGAACACCATTATTTGGAGAAATAATCAGGTCCTCATTGTATGTTCTTGATACCTATCTATGTAAGAGATGAATTGATACGAAGTTGAAGACTTTATATCCAATGATCTAACAAAGACCTAAATGTTAGACATTATTATAGCATGTTTAGGTTTGGTTTGCTATTTAGTATTTAATTTTGAAGTGGAACATCAAACAACATTTTCTTATACCAAATATATACAATCTCTGTATTTCCACAGGAAGTACGAAGTGAATAATACCTGAATAATTGGTTTATTTGTATTTCTAAAGATAAAAATTTAGTCACAAAATGCATTTAGTTTTCTGGCAGCCAAATGGTAAAATGGGGAGGGAGGGTGGGAATCCTGCTTACAAAACAACATATCTTCTTTTCTTAGCAGGTTTCAAATGTTAATATTCCTCATTCTAAATGGGCAAACTGAAAAAAGAGGGATAAATTTTGAATATGATTGTACCTTCCTTCAAGGTAATTAAATGTTTCTCCCATGAGCAGTTTAATTTTAATGCTTTACTTTTCAAAGATAATATAAAAATTATACGAAGCTGCTGTCAGACTCAGAGATGGAAAGCTAGAAGTTTAGCATACATTCAGAATCAAACTGTGTAAATAATATTCCATTGGTGGAAATTCTGTGTAATTTCTGCATTCTGGAAAATAATTTATTATATTATTTTATCACACATGTTTATTTATGCTCATTTCCAGTTCATATCTATTTAAAGAAATCTACCCTATCAAGAAAATATTTCCTTAAAAATGACACTAATTAACAGGGCATGGTGGCTCTCACATGTAATGATAGCTACTCAGGAATTTGAGATCTGAGATCATAGATCAAAGTCAGCTTGGGCACTAAAGAGAGTGAGATTCTTATCACTAATTCATCATGAGAAAAACAGGAAGTGGGGCTTTGGATCAGGGTGTAGGGTGGTAGCCTTGAGGTGAAAAGCTCAGGGATAACTCCCAGACCCATGGAGGATAGGGTGGAAGCCTTGAACTGAAGGGCTCAGGGACACCCCCAGACCAAGAGTCCAAGCCTCATGACTGACAAAAAAATGAAACACTAATTATTGCATGTTACAAATGTTTAACTTTTCTCTAAATACAGAGAAAATGAAAAATTGTCATCAATGAATAAGGACATTTTATTTTGACAGATAGCTTCCTTTTACATTTATAGTTTACTAATTTGTTTTATTTGAAAATTTATCTTAATACTAATTGCAGTACCTAGCTTAATAGAATCATTTCTTTAATTGTTTAAAAATGTGTATACAAGAGATAGCAAAGCTATCAAGTTGCCTAATAATGTGCTATAAAAATGTA
The DNA here is from genome assembly GCF_031878675.1 of Megascapheus bottae. Taxonomy (NCBI): domain Eukaryota; kingdom Metazoa; phylum Chordata; class Mammalia; order Rodentia; family Geomyidae; genus Megascapheus; species Megascapheus bottae. The sequence continues at coordinate 50,091,448 of NC_143516.1, forward strand.
ATCATTTGGAAAAGGATCACAAACTTATCTTGGAGATTTAAAATGCATTAGATCTATTTTTGAACGGTTCTAGTGATTATAATGAAATGTTATTTTGCATGGATTTTTGAACTTTTCAAAAATGTTCACTCTTTCCTTTCATCATATAAACAGTTGATAGTCATCATTCATTTCAATTTGGAAGCAGAGAATTTCTAGATACAACCGCTTTTGGGAGAAGGGAGGATCAGGGTAAAGGCTCTGGAATATTCATCTGGTGAGGGATTACTTCCTAGTGCAGAGATGACATGTACTAATATAAACTACCTTATCAGTGCTGAGGGTTAAGTTCTAAACTTTGGACAACACAGTTACACATTCCATACCATACTCAGTATGATAAGAATCCATGTGAGTATATGTAGGAGATTTCTAAATAATGGCTATAGTTTGTAAGGAAAGAAAAGCAGCTTATGGTAAAGAAAGAGGTGGTAGAGATTATCTGTTTTGAAGTACCTATTCCAAGCTACTCTTAATTTTAGATTTGTATGTTTAGTTTTATTTAGCAAAATCAAAAAATAAAATGACATTGTTTCTACCTACAGCTAACTTCAAATCTGCAGTAATTCTACCCACATTAATGAAGCAGAGTACCTGAAATTACAATTGAGTGATATTTTAAAGAACACAGCCTTGCTTGCATGTAATTGACTTCATACAGTTAAATTACAAACCAGTCTAGTAGCTTTAATTTTTTTTTTGTTGTCGGTCTTAGGGCTTGAAGTCTGGGACTGGGCACTGACCCTTGAGCCACAGCACCACTTCCTGTTTTCTGGTAGTTAATTACAGATAAGAGTCTCATTGGAATTTACTGCTCATCTGGGTTTGAACAGAAATCGTCAGATCTCAGTCTCTGGAGTAGGTAGGATCACAGGTGTGAGCCACGTGCTCCCTGCTAGTCTAGCAGTTTTTTAAATATATTGATCTTGTTATTCCATACATATTCATTTACAGATATTTGTAATAGAAAAATAATTACTACACCGAAATTACAAAATTAACTAAAGCAAAAAAAAAATGGTCTGGTAGCATGGATTACTTGGGCAACTGTCTAGTTAGCAAGCAAGAGGTCCTTTAGCTCATTAAAGTGACAAAAGAAAGAAAAAGAAAAGAAAAATTCAGCCTTCAGTACAAATAGTGCATCTTCCTTAAAATTTTATTGTTGAGAATAAATTTAAAAATTCTTTTGAAATAGGAGTTGTCATTTGTCAGTTTTCCAGGCAGCAAGCATTATTGCTAATCTTAATGGAATAACTTGTAAACCATGCACTCATAAAAAGACATTATATTATGCACAATTATTTAAATAATTTTCCCACAATCACTTGGCTTGTAAATGAAATGTCTGTGATTTTTATCCAAGGTGGCTTGATTTCAGATTCTTTGTTTGCTCTAATATTCACTGATCTTTCTTTTAATAAAGTGAAGTTGGAATTTGATAAACAGAGATCAACTTTAGTAAACAAAATATACAAGAAATGTGTGTGTATAATTTATTTTGTGAAATTCTATTAAGATTCAAAAATGGTATTATTACATAGCTTTTTCAAAATTACAATTTTGACTTATATCATTAGTGGCCCCATTTTGTAGGAGGTTTAGGGTACGCTTCATTGTTTCAATAATATGATAAAAAGTAGTGCCAGGCAAGGAAGCTGGGCATTCTGGAAATGTTGGCTTCATTTCTTCTAAGAATATATGAGCATCTTAAAATCAGAGACAGTATCTTTGATACATGTGAAAGGTTTAAGCTAAGGAACTGTAAAATACTGACCTAATTGCCTTATCCTAAAGCCAAGTTCCTGTAACTTACATATGCTCAATATTTGGCCCAATAAGAAATATGTACTGATACATACTATTATCAGAATTTTAATCTTCTGATTTTGCTTCTGCAATAGCTCTATCCTACCTAGAAGTTCTTTTGAACAGTGTCTGGAGATACAAATATGAATCATAGAATATATGTTTTGCTTTGTAAGCATGGCATCTCATCAATAAATAGATTTTAGACATTTATGATGAACTTATCAGGATTTAAAATGTAGAATTTTGTAGTATTACTTTTCTCAGTGTACAGTGACACTATTGTGATATATATTATTGTTGATATAATATCAAACAAAACTTAAAATGGCACAAGTGCAATGTATCAAAGTATTGAAATATTTAATTGCTTAATTGCAACTAAACTCTCTAAGTCATTCCTTTATTTAATGTCATTTAATTACCATTTATTTAGCAACTATGTTTGAAGTTAGTTTGTGCCTACTTGCAACACCAAATGTCAATTTTATGATAATAAATATATTTGGTTTTCTGTTTAAATATGTGTGGGTGTTTGTCTCAATGCTGAACCTAAGTGCCTACATTACAGTTATCAATAATAGCTGAGCTTTTCAGTAAATACGATGGCTGTTGCCAATAGAATTCCCCCATGAAATGCAAATATTATGTCTTATAATGTCCTTCTTTGATCTCAATGACTGGCAGAGATTGTTTAAATGGCCAACATTTTGTTCACATTTGCAGGATCTTTCAAATAACTCTGATTTTTAGTATTTAAGGCTCTTTCCCTTATTAGTTTATTTTCAACTTTGAACAAAACTTGTTTTTGCATCTCTCCACAGTACAACTGCTTTCCCCCTTTTTGTTGATTTTACCTCTAGAGTAATCAAGAGTTTGAGCTTTATTTTTCTAATATAGGCAACATTCTCTGGTTTTAAGATCTAAAGTTTGTAGCTAAATGCATTATTGATAAGTGCACTGGAACTTCTGCTGACTCTTGTGCTAGTTTTTAGGTTGTCTGGGTCATGAAAAGATGCTTATGGAAACTTCATTATACAGTTTCTTAAAGATGGCATGTGTTTGATTACTTCTGTCACCTTCTTAATGTTGATTGTCACTTTCATTTCTTTTCTCGTGGAAATCACTAGGTATCATTTATACAGAGAATATACCCATCTGTAGTGTAAATTATGCATGCTTTTATTTTAGCTCCCTTGCTCTCAAATCCAAATTCTTTTTTTTTCTGAGCAGCAAAAAGTTTATTTTACATTTATGCATCTTTCCATGTGCTTGGTGCTTAGTTAGATAAAGTTTGAAAAGCTGTATCACATTATCACTTGTCTTTTTTAATTAAAATAGAAAAGGAAAAGCTGAGATACTCTCTAAATGCTTTCTAAAGGAAAATTGAATCACTCTTTCATGACCTTCGGGAAAATAAATAAATGAACTGCTTATATTATTCAACATTATCTTTCTTTGTATTCAGAAATAAAATGATCAGTTGGTGAATACAGTTCTTGCCTAATATCATTGCTTTTACAGGACTGATGCACTTTGAATATGCAGTTTCTTCCACCTATTTTTGTGGATTTGGGCACAGAACTATCTCTGTCCTCTGACAAAGAAGAATTCTCAGTTATCAGTTGTTGATTGCTAGAAGGACTAATTCTTTCCAGACACAGTTTTATTTTTTCTAGCAGTCAAAACATGAAGACATTTCAACTGAACAAGTTTTAAAATTTTTGAAATTTAAACATGGCTTCTAATGAACTTATAGAATCAAAGAGGCTAGACTAGGACATATTTCCTGAACCATTAAATATAACATATTGCTCCATGATTGGTAATCTAAGCAAATAGCTTTAAGAGATAAACGTATATTTTGATATACTTGGAATTAAGATTATTTTATTCATCATACACACATCCAATTTTGTCTCAGTTTATTTTTTAGGCATGGTCTCGGGCCTCCATTATCTGATGTTCATCTTCAGTGTAACTAGCACTACAGATATGAACCACCAAACTCAGTATATTTGAAATATGATCTCTCTGAAGTCTTTGCCTGGGTTAGACTGAAACCATCGTTCTCTCATGCCTACCTCTCATATAGCTGGGATTATAGCCCTAAGACATCACACTTCGATCCTAAATAGTATTTCAGGGTTATTTTTGTTACATGGAGATTTTTCATTTCTTCCCATCTCTAACTTCTGTGGTTATGATTTTACAGTAGTAAAGTATTCTCTCAACAAATATTTACTCTATTTATTTAATGTCTGTCTGTTAGGTCTTTATAACTAATCCAGTAGTAATCAAACCAAGGAAAATGTTCCTCATTTTCATTCTCACTTCCCTCACATTCTAGGGGGAAAATCGTGATAAATGTAACGAACAAGTACATTGAAATGTAAGTTGGAAGGTGATAAGTATTATAAAGTAAAATAGTGCAGTCTGAGTATTGGATAGGCAATGTTATGTTAAAGATATAATCAGAATGCCCTCATTAATGTTAACTGAATTGTATAAGGGTAGTATTTATGTGGAAGTAGGAGGAAAGTGTGTCTCAGAGAGACCAACCAGAGTGGAATATGCTAAGGAAGAGGCCATTTAACAGGACAGATATGATAAAAAGTTCAGACAGACCTTCTATCTCGTGAATATAATGTACCCTTCTATTACTTACAATAAAAATATATGAAAAAAAGTTCAGACAGAAATTAAATTGAATAAGATTGAAAAATTCTTTGTATTGTAACACATGCATTTGTTCTACATATAAAGAAATATCAGATTAACTTTGAGAGCTCCCTTGTTTGTATATTGTTACTAAACATATGAAAAAGACATAATAAGTTAGGAAAGAGGTACTTCAAGTACTTCCCACTTGTTTTTAATATGTTCAATAAGCAAATACCTGTCTTTCAATAATTCTCAAAGTGTGCCTCATTTAAAAATTTGCTGATGCTAAACCATTCTTTATTTTCCATATGCAAATCTTAATATTCAGGTATGTTTAAAAATAGTCATAAATACTTAATGATGAACCATATACTTTTGTATTCCCTGTATCATAACTTTTTTATGCCAGTCCTGGGACTTGAACTCAAGGCCTGAGCACTGTCCTTGGGATTTCTCAAGGCTAATGCCCTGCCACTTGAACCAGAGCACCATTTCTGGCTTTTTTTTTCTATGTATGTGGTACCAAGGAATAGAACCTGGGTTGTTGTGTATGCTAGATAAGTACTCTATCATTAGGTCAATATCCCACTCCTGTATTATAACTTTTAAAATAAAGAATCAGAGTAGACATTTATGAAAATTTGATATTTATATCTTTGTTTTATGTTAGAAAAGAACAGCAAAAAAGAATTGTAAGATTCCCTGTTTGCTATGATTATTTAGACCTCTAGGAAATGGCTACCTGTTAAAGTAAATATCATATCATGGAACTTATTTTCAATAATTTAATTCTCAGCTTTTTAAAAATATTTCATGCAATATAAAATAATTGCATGCATAATGACTCACATATTCATGACTATAAGTATATGGAACTATTTAATAACTGTACTTAACAACTCAATGTAGCTAAAAATATTGAAGCTTATTAAAATGCTTCTATAAAGGAGTCATATATGCTTCTTGCAATTTTGTAAAAGGTAAATTCCTAGCAATGTGAGGAAAAATAACATTTTAAAAGTAGATGAAGGCTTTCAAAGGTGTACATGCTATTCAGGAAGAATCAATATCATTTCACTCCAAATGCGAGTAAATGCAAAATTTGTGAATAAAACTTGACTAAGTAGTCTGTTGTTATTTGAATAAGAAGACTCTTATTAAGTAGATGTACAGAATGTGAAAGAGTTCTGGGTTCCCTAGGGGTAATCATGTGAATTCAGGGATATTTTGGAAATTGACAAGTTTTATTCTAGTAATCTGGTGAACAATATCCCAATTTGACTACATAATTTTTGTCCTAGTAATGGAGACTCATTAAATAACTTTAATGTATATTTGAAAAAATTACTAGTATTTCATGAGCAACTACAATATGATTTTGTCCAACGATACTGGTTTGTGTGAATTCTGCTTAAAGATAAAAACAAATTGAACACAATGTATTGCATAGAGTATATACTATCAGTGGTATCTACTAACGTAAGTTATTTAATATAAGTATATTCCTTTTGCTTTTGCAAAGAACAGTATAACTAGATTTAAAATTATAATTCTTAAATTCTTATTCTTCTTAATGGATATCTGACATATTTGTAAAATATTTAAGTGTGAAACAACATACAAAAATGTATGTTTGACTGCGGCTGGGAGTTTGGCCTAGTGGTAGAGTGCTTGCCTAGCAAGCACAAAGACTCATTTTGATTTCTTGGTACCACATACATAGAAAAAGTTGGAAGTGGTAAAAAGTGGCTTAAGTGGTAGAGTGCTAACCTTGAGAAAGCCCAAGGACAGTGTACAGGCCCTCATTTCAAGCCCCAAGACCGGCAAAAAAGAATGTATATATTTGAATAATAGCCAACATATATTAACTTCTTACTTCTTTTTTTCCCTCTCCCCATTCCCACCCCCATTTTGTTTCCCCCTTCCCTATCTGATTTCATATAACCAAATACAGATATATACAATATATCAGATAACAAGGTGAAATACTGTAACAGTATGAGATAACCAAGGGTCAGCAAAAGAGATGAGAGATAACATAGTACATTAAGGACAACAATCACTTGTAATATGGGTTTTGTTTCTATATCCTGGAGGTCCTTTCATTTAGAGTCATTCTATATGGCCTTCTGTATCTATATTTTGTTCTATTGTAAATCTCTGCTAGGAGAGCCCAAAGTTTCTACTGATTATGACAGATGAGGGAAGCCATTGAGCCTCTGTTCCTTTGAGGCTGGCTTATTTCACTTAATATGATTTTTTTCCAAGTCTTTCCATTTCCTTACATATAGGATGATGTCATTCTTTCTGATGGCAGCATAGAATTCCATTGTGTATAAATACCACATCTTGTTGATCCACTCATCAACTGAAGGGCTTCTGGGTTGGTTCCATATCTTTGTTATGGTAAATAGTGCTGCAATGAGCATCGTTGTGCTAGAGGCTTTAGTATGTCCTTGTTTCTGGACGATTAGGTAAATGCCAAGTACTGGAATTGCTGGGGCATCTGGGAATTCTATGTTTAGTGTTAACTTCTCACTTCTTTGAAAAGTCTCTTCATATATTGTGTAAGATTTCCCCACTTGTGTTCATTACAACCATAGCTAATTCTCACCTTTCATTTTCCCTAAATTATATTATATAATATGATTTTCATTCATATGAAACAATAGATTATTATTTACCTCTACAATGTCTAATTTTTCACCTCTATTATTTATGGTTTTTTTTTAAGATTCATTCACCTTTAAATGGTACTCTCAGGTTTTGTTTTCTATTTACTACTACTAAATTCCTTTTAAATGACCACAAGATGAAGATTGGGTTTTCTCTATGTCACGAATACTCAAAACTATAGCTACCTCATTTTCTTATTTATCTCTTTTAATATACTTCACTTCCCACCATCTTGTATCTAGCCAAATTCAGCTGGTCATCTTTCAAACATAGCTTGCATTTTCCTTTTATTTCTTACACCTAAATTTAGTCCAGAAGATATTTTTTTGAAGCCTTGGACTCTGACAGTTTTTATGCAAGGAAATAAAACAGCTTAGTAATCATTTTTAATTTAATGAAGTTCTTAAAGTCTAATAGAGGGAAAGTCACAAAAATTATACCAATATCATATGAGAAAATTACAAACAGAAGAGAAGTAATCTTCCCATCACCCACTTCAGCTCTTGTCTATGGATTTGTTTTACAAATGTCAATATTCCCAACACTAATTGCCAGCTCACACAGGGATATCATTCTTGCTTAGCACTGTATGGAGCCTCGACTTCACCTTCTCCCAACTCTTGTATTTCCTGACTTATAATGGTTTTTACAGGTGGATTAGCACACAGGCTCCATTATTGTAAGACCTCTAAGGAGGAGATTTTGCCCACAAGTAAGTAAAGTGTAAGTAGAAACAACACAGGAATGCTTTGTAAGGAGCACTGAATGAAATTTTCATGAATTAATAGATCACACCATATACATCAGATTCAATGAATATACAACATTTATTAAATCAGTAGAGTTTGAAGAGGATGTAGTGTTACATCTTTATTAACTTTCAGTGCTTTGTGGCTGAGTACTAATAAAGAACCAAGAACATTGCTATATCCAAATTTTTTTTCAAAAAAAGTTGCCAATTTATTTGAACTTGAACTTGAAATTTGAACATTTCAAGCCATAAAGCATTTCAGCCTAATGCTGGCAAATGAAACCTGTAATGTAGTTACTCATAGAGTAAGACCTGAGGACTGCCATTTGAAGCTAGAAGGGTCTGTAAGGTCCCCATCTCTAGTTGATGAGCATATTTCTGGGCTAGACTGAGGGAGGCAAGCAAGAGTAATAAGTATGTGATTCTGAGATCAAATACTGGTATTCCAAGCAAAATCAGGAGGAGAAAAATTGGGAAAGATGTAGAGGAGAAAAAGGAGACAGGGAGAGCAAAACAATGTCACTGAATTTGGAAGAAATGAGTATAAAAGGTTTTCAAAAATTGACCCCATTCCTTATGAACATTACAATATTATACTTTCTGGTGGATGAGTAGAATTTCACTGCAAGTATATGCCATATTTAGAGAAAAACAAGATGTATGTTTCCTTCATTTGTGGTAGCTAGAATGGCCAATAAATCCCCAAGTAAACACACTGGGTGACAAGTGAGGGGTTACATATGAATTGCCTGACTCTGTGGAATCAGAAAAAATGCAATGCTTTATAAAAAGACTAAGTCAAATCCCAACAAAATAAGTATCAGAAATAGGTAGCTTCAAGAGGGGAGGGTGGGGTCAAGGAGAATGGGATAGAAGGAAAGGGGAAGAGAAGAGAATGCAGAGAATTCATTGTATATATCACAGAATTGAGAAACACAAGGGAAGAGGCAGGTCAAAGGGTGTGAAGATGTCGAGGTGATGATATCGATCATCAAGATGCATTGTACACATAAACTGCTTTGTTAAATGGCAAAAATAAATTAATAACCTAAAATTAAAATAAGTGAAGGAAACGATAGGCTGGGAGATATTGATGAGAATGGTGAAAGGGGTGATAACGATAAAGATGCACAATAGTCATAAACTGTTTTTGTGATGGTAGTCCTTTGTTCAACTACTTAAATACAATGAAAATGTTTCAAATTCAGTCTTGTCAGCTTACTGTATAGAATAAAATTTAAGGAAAAGATACTTGGAAAATTTTATAGAATTGCACAAGAAAGTTAATAATTATATTTACAAATTAATTTTGATGGTTATAATTTAATGTTTGTGTTATGATCTAATTTCCTTGTGATAAATGATCTAATTAATCCTTCTTATGAAATGTTAAAATAACTCATTTCAAAAATAAATACCAAATAATAATATGGAAATTTTCTATGGAAATTCTTTCTTCTTTTTTCAGATATAAAGGATCAGAGTAAAGACTACTGCATCTGGGATTCAATCTTGACTTTGCCAATATTTATTGTCTCTCAGTGAGAAATAACTGTTGGAATGTTTATCATGCAACAATAGCCATTTATATCTATGAATGCAAACCTTCACAAATTGTAAGGTACATATTGCACCTTACTTTTCTCATCATATATTGTATTTGACTTCAAGAAAGGATAATAGCTGAAACTGTGCTTTGCTTCAGATGAAAAGGTAAATTATTTTGGTATTTTCTTGTACAGGAGTTAAAAAAAAAAGGAGACCTCATGCTTGGCTTTTTACTTGCTCAACTACTTGAACCATACTTCCAACTTCAATGTTTTCTGATAAATTAACTCTAAAAATTTGATGCTTTGTCTGCCTGGGACGGATTAAAATTAAAATTCTCAGATCTTAGATTCTCAAAGAGCTAGGATTACAAGCATGAGCCACTAATACCTAACTTAAGGTAAACTAATCTATCTAGTTTCTAAGACATATATATTTTTTTCTATAACAAGGATATAACATATTCAGGACAATTTCCAGATGCCAGAAAGGAAAAAAAAACCTAAGCTCCTTAATTTTTTCATGAGCTTATAACTCAAAGGCTAAACTTCAGAGAGAAATGACAAGGGGTGGGGGATAGTGGTTAATAACAAAGAACATCATCTCTTAAAAAAGGCAATAACAATTATGATGACCCTTCTCACAACACCAATTGTGTAGTATGTCTTATGGCATGTGGTAGCAATTGAAGGGGAAATGGAGCCAAAGACGTTGGACATATTTCTGAATTAAGACTATTAAGAATTGATGTCAGAAAGAATATTGACTAGAATTTTCAGTATTTGTCACTGAAGTCATACTGTGTTATTACTATCATTTGAGTAAGAAATTCAACTCTCATATTAAATATGGTAATGTTGCTCCATGTGTTGAACAATGCAAAATACCTCTGACATATGACTCAAAAAAATATTCAGTTACAGTATTTTGCCTCAAACTCTGTTCATAGCACTAAAAGAGATTATTCTGAGAAAGCTAAGGGCTATAATGCTCGCCTGTGGGCGGGTTTGACACTATCAAATGAAAAATACCATTCATTTTCTGGAGTACATAGCTAAGGTCAAAATATTTAACCCTGACATGCTTATGTTCACAAAGCAGTAACTGCTCTGTATGTTTGTTTTATTCTTACTTCTTTTTTCACTTCTAAGAGATAGCTCAAGGATCCAAATAATAAATTTTATAGCAACATTTAAAATCTACATTTAGTGAATGACAACTTCTTCAGACATGAGAGAAAAAGCAAGCAACGCTAGGAATATATTGAACTTAATCTCAAACAAGAATGAAGAACAAATTGGTTAGAGGAAAAAAATGCTTTTAATGCACTTGAGTTTTATTATTGTAAGTCAACTGAATGCTCTATTTCAGCCTGAAGTATTGGTAGAGACAGTTGCAGATGAAGGAAAACAGATACATTTAAGATCTTCAAAAGAAAGGCAAGAAAGTGAAACAGTGAGACTGAGAGCTGGAGCTAACATATAAGAACACTAGCCAATATTATACATTTTGTTATAGAGGTTTGCCTTTTCTTCTCCTTTTTTTATTGCAAATTCTGGGGCAATAAGGCTAGCACTTAACCACTTCAGCTAAATCACCACTCCAGGTTCTGTTTTTTGTTGTTGTTGTTTGTGTTTTTGTTTTTGTTTTTTTTTTTGCGGTCGTGGGGCTTGAACTTTGTGCCTGGGTACTTCCCTGATCTCTTCAGCTCAAGGCTACTGCCCTATCCCTTGAGCCCTACACTTCAAGCCCAGTGTACTTGCAGATTTTCTAGTGGTTAATTGGAGATAAGAGTCTCAGGGACTTTAATCCCGGGCTGGCTTTGAACCTCTCTCCTCAGATCTCAGCCTCCTGAGGAGCTTTGATTACAGGTGAGCCACAGCACCCAGCCCTCCACTTCCAGCTTTTTATGTACATATGGTACCAAAACATCAAAACATGTTAGGCAACCACTCTACCATTGGCTATGCTACTGGCCCTGTTATAGATATTTTTTATTCTTATACAGAAGCCAGTTAACTTTCTGTGGTTTAAATTTCTTTACTAATTATGTAATGTAGAAATAAAAGAACATCAGAGAGGGGAACAATAAAAAAGAAGAGAGCATGAATAATGAGTTCTATAATACAGTTAGGTGGGAGAAATGATTTCTCTATGGATAAAGATAAGTTAACAAGGATATACAGTAATACACTTCAAACAAGTTAAATGATGAAGTTTTAATATTGCCAGTGGTAAGAAATGATAAAAGATTTTGTGATTGAAGTGTTGATCATATAACATAATTAATGCCTGTTGTATACATTATATAAAATATTATAGTGATATCCAATTTTATGTTGCTATTGATGCTAAACATTTAAATTTTTCTATTAATATATTGATTAAAACCCACAAATTTGTTCTATGAATTCCATCTAAAAATTCATATTTCTTTAAGAGAATTTCACTTGACCATTCCTACTGAAATATGAAATGAAAAAAAGATAATTTTATTTCCAAAGAAGCATTAGGGTACAAACTGTGTTGGCATGTCTGAAGATTAGATTTGTATATATCTTAAAGACAGTGAAGAAAGAGATGAGATTTCTTGCTATAAGTATGGTATCAGTACTAGTCTCAAATAAATACTGTGTAATGCTATCAATTTTAGACCTAAGGATTTGTGATGTATTTACATTATTTGTAAGTTATGTATTTTCTAAGAGAAAAGTTTAGGAAAAATGAAACAAACCTTGTAAATGATTAACATTTAACATGGCTGTGGTAGTTTCCATCTATAATCACAGAAATTTGGAAAGCAGAGATTGGGAAAAGTCACAGTGTGAGGTCACCCCAGGCAAACAATGAGATCCCATCTCAACTAAAAAGCATGGTGGAATAAAGTTATACTAGTTATGTGGAGAAATTATGTAGAAGGCTCATGCCCCAGTTTCACTCCAGGCACAAATATAAAAACATAGATCCTATTCTCCCCCCAAAATGAAGGTAAAATCAGACTGAAGAAGATCTGGCTTACATGTTAGAACATTGTTAGGAAAGTACAAAGCCTGAGTTCAAGCACTAGTATTTTCACATACAGAAAAATGAATGGACAACTTGTAAATGTTAATTATTACTCTAGAGGTGATTGACAGTGTCAATATTTCTTCAGGCATGATATACACAATTTAATATGGTAAACTTTCACCAAAAACTGTTGCAACAGAGGCAAATATATTCTAGAGGAAATAAATTAAAACCAGCAAGCAACCAAAAAACAAGAAAAACCCATGAAAGTGCAATTTTTTTTTTCCGATCCTGGTATTTGAACTCAGGGACTGGGCACTGACCTTGAGCTGTTTATTGTTGTTGTTGAAGGATAGCTCTCTACCACTCAAGCCACAGCACTACTTCTGGCTATTTCCTGTGTGATACCAAGGTATGGAAGCCAGGGATTCATGCATGCCAGGCAAGCACTTTCCTACTACAACACATTCCCAGCCCCACAGGCATGCAATTTTTGACTTCTAAATGCAAATAGTTTAAATATAAAAAATGAAGGATCAGATAGAACTTAAGCAGAGATTATTAATCAGAATGAAATATTCCTATTTTTCACTTCAATATAGATAAACTAAAGAGAACTTGAGGTAAAGAAAATTATTAGATGCTGAATCTTTAAAAACTTTGTGCCTTCCTTCTTTGTTGGATAGAGACAAAAGGGATGAAAGTAATTATTTTAACTTAACAGAAGCCTAAAGAGTTTCATGGAATTTAAGGTACATTTTAGAGAGGTCTGCAAGAAATGGTTTCAGTGAAAAGCTTGATTTTAAACATTGCACAGGCCCCACAAGTTCTCACTATTCATTTCGTTAATTTTTGTGATGTTTTTCTTATGATTAACCCGAGGTTATGGGCTTTCTAAAGGAAAGATCATAGAAAAGTCAATCCCATCTCATTCCATCAAGGGCCTGCAGTATCAACAGGAATTCTCAGGCCATTGACCTTGATTTCTGGGCTGAGGGAATGTCTTGTCAGGTTTCCAATTGCAAAATCACTTCCCATCTCCTTTTTTAAGTTTTTATTTTATTTTTCAAATGAAGTCACTTGTACATGCCACAATGAATGGGGAAGATGAAATGTTTTGCTTGTCAAAGGGTAACAATTAGAGAACTAAAGTGATTCTTTTAAAAAAACAAATGGAGAATTCCATTAGCTCAATGAAAACAGATTTTTCTTTGTAGGAGAAAAGGACTTATATTGAGTAAAAATATATATGTATGTATGTGTGAGTGTGTATATATATGTATATGTCTGTGTATATATACAAGTTTATAATATATATGCATATATAATATATGTATAGATGTATATATGTATAACATGTCATAAGTTACATATGTAATTTATATATTATATAATTGTTGTGATTTTGTCAGTTATTATCCAGGTTATGTAATTAATACATTAAAGAAAACTAGGAAGCTATTTACAAATGGAAAGAATGTTATAACAAATTTATTTTAAATTGAGCTACTCTGAATATAGATGCATATTCTTAAACCTTATAAGATGTTACTTTCTGGCATTCATGGGAGACTATACATTGAATACTCATTATGCATGAAATCAAATTAATTAAGTTGAGAATACTATATTTTAATCTATTACATAGCCAGACATGGCAGTATATCAAAACTTGGATCTACAGAGCAAATTTAAATGACAGAGAAATACGAAGTTTCTACATAGTCCTTCTAGGCTGGAAGGTTTGGAAACCAGCAGCCTCTATTATTCAATTATATATCCTATTTTTATATTATTATTACATAATGAATTGGCCAGAAGATCCATATCAATAGTTTCATGATAAATATTTGCCTGATGGCAGCATAAAATACCACATCATCTTGTTCCGTTCATCTATTGAGGAGCATCTGGATTGATTCCATATCGTAGCTATAATGAATAATGTTGCAATGAACATTGTTGTTCAGGTAGGTATAGTATGGCCTTGTTTCTGGACATTTTGGAAAATGCCCAGGAGTGGGATTGCTGGGTCATAGGGGAGCTCTATGTAAGGAACCGCTGGACTGCTTTCCTTAGAGATTGAACGTGTTTGCACTCCCACCAACAGTGTAGTAGTGTTCCCTCAGGCCACATCCCCTTCAGCATCTGTTGTTATTAGATTTCTTGATCATGGCCATTCTAACTAGAGTAAGGTGGAATCTCAAAGTTGTTTTGATTTGCATTTTTATAGACAGAGATATTGAATAATTCTTCATATAACTCTTGATCATTCTTATTTTCTCTGCAAAGAAGTCTTTCTTTAAGTCTTAAGCCCAACTTTTAATTGAATGATTGTTTCTTTGAGGATTTGTTTTTATTTTCAGATATTTTTATTGTAATTAATAGAAGGGTTACATTATATTCACCAGATAGAAGGTGCATTACTTCACGAACATTGATACCCTTTCTCAAGTCTTGGTCTGCATTTCCCTCCCCCACCCCTGCCCTTCATTTTGTTTTCCCCTCTTCTCTATGCTATTTCAAATCTTCATTAACCACACAACAGACAACAAAGGCCTCATATCTAAAATATATCAACAGCTCAAAAAATTGAATCACTCCAAAACTATCTCCAAAGAAACAACCCCATTAAAAGTTGGACCAAAGACTTAAAGAGGATTTGTTTTTGAAAGATTCAAATTTTTGAGCTGTAGGTATATTTTTAGATATAATACCATTGTCTGTGTATGGCAAGTGAAGAGCTTTTCCCACTCTGTTGATTTTCTACACATCTTGCTAGCTATGCCCTTTGCCATGAAGAAGCTCTTCAGTTTAATGCAGTCCTATTTATCTAATCTTTCTTTGATTTCTTGTGCTCCTGGGCCTTTATTAAGAAAGTTTTGACCTGTGCCAAGGAGCCCAAGTGTGTCTCCTATTTCTTCCTATGAAATTTTCAGGATTTCTGCTTTGACCTCAAGGCTTTGACTCATTTGAAGTTGATTCTGGTACAGGGAGACAACTAAGAATCCAACTTTAGTTTTCTATAGGTGTTTAGCCAGTTCTTCCAGCAACATTCATTGAAGAGGCTGTCTTTCTTCGGCCAGATTTTTGGCTTCCTTATGGAAGATTACGTGGCCATAAGTCTGCAGGTTCATTTCTGGCTCTTCAACTCTATTTAATTGGTCCTTGGGCCTGTTCTTGTTCCCCTACCAAGGCTAGTTTTATTACTATAGCTTTGTTGCCCCATTTGTAAGGAAATGGAAAGACTTGAAAACATCATATTAAGTGAAATAAGCCAGACCCAAAGAAACATGGGGAAAAAACATGGGAAGGAGTAACAATGTTCACTAACAATGTCACTACCTGATAAATGTGACAGTAACCCTTCTATACATGACCCTGACAATAAATTTTTTAAAAAACCTAGAACATAGTGAACATAGGAAACTAAATGTGAATAAGCCCATGTATGGTGAGTTTAGTTTCCTTCATTTCTTATTCCTTTCACTAAGATTTTGTTTAGCCCTCAAGCCCATTCTTATTTTTACGTGACCCAATTTAATTTTTTTAGATTTCATGGCCTACCTGACGTACTACAAACAGACCTTGGCTTTTTTGAAGCAAAGTGAATAATTAATTGCTCAACTGCTTTCAATAAATTAGGATCAAATTGAACTTTTATAATCTACTATTATCCAATATTACAGTTCTATAATAATATTCATGACATTCATACAATGATTATACGTTTGTTATATATGTAGGCTATTTTAGAACTATTATATACTATAAAATATTATACTTTTAATATATGTAAAGGAGTTATTTTATTATCTAAAAATTAAAGCTGAACAGTTATATGAAAAATAAACAGATTTTTTGTGTGTGATTTTTTATTGTGATTAATAGAAGGGTTACATTATATTCACCAGATAAAAGGTGATACTCTTTCTCATGACATGGTCCCAATTTCCTTCCTACCATCCCCCTACTCATCTTGATTTTCCCCCTTCCCTATCCAATTTCAAATAACCAATTAAGAACATATAAAATATTGGAACAATATGAGATAACCATGGGATGGCAAAAGAGATGAGAGATAGCATAGTACATTAAGGACAACAATCACACATTATAGGGCTTTTGTTTCCTGGAGGTCCTTACATTTAGTGTCATACTATTTGGCCTTATGTCTCTAGATTTTGTTCTATTCTAGATCTCTGCGAGGAGAGGAGACAAGTGGACCAATGATGTCTTAAAATATATGTCAGTGATCTAAAAAACTTTTTTAATATAATCATCACTAATAAACGATGAATTAGGTTTTTATAAAAACTGTATAAATCATTCAAATGTTTTTGAGAGTTGTTTTTCAGATTATTTGTCTTCTTTATATCTGCTACTAAAACCTGGAGGGAAAATAAAAAAGAAATAACCACATAGGACACTTACAACAATCGCAAGGGTAAATCTCTTATTTCCATATGCTGGAGTTCATTTCACTTATATGCATCATATACGGCCATATGCAAATAGCTTTTGAGCTCAAAAGCACTCCTCTGCTAGGAAAGTCTTAGATTAGATACATATTCTAATCACCTGCGAAATTAATTAGGAAAATGGAAACCAGAGATGATCAATTATTTTTTAATTATTTTGTTAGTATCAGTCAGAAGGATAGTAGTTTAAGCATGAAGAATAAAATAAGCAGTTTTCCCTTGTGAAAGATAATCATGATTCATGCAAAAACAATCCAGGGATAGATACTTTAGATTTACATATTCTTTGTCCATTTATAATAGTATAGCTTCAATAAATAAGTTATTTGGGATAATATAGTTAATGTCCTGCTTTTTGTGATTCTGTCTTCGCCATCATTTCTTTTAACTGACAATTTATTATTCTACTATGTATCTGTAAAACCAACTACCCATAACAAGGGCTTAGAAGCTGTCTATGAAAACAAATTTATCTTATTGTATGTATGATTTCAAATCAATAATAAGTAACTTCAAATTTTGGCTATCCTCCTAATATATCTAAAGAGAAAATGTGAGGACAGATGACTCAAATGTCAAATATTTAAACCCTTAAAACTAATGGGAAGAGCTGTGAGAGATGGAGGCAAAAGATGGAAGGGGTGACATTGATCAAAATTGTACGTATAAACTAACAAGTTGTATTGAAAGCCCTTTGTACAACTATTTAAAGATCATTAAAAACGAAAGTAATATGCCACAAAAATATGAGCCTACAACCAGGAGTTTGGACTAGTGGTAGAGTGCTTGCTTGGTATGCAGGAAGACCTCAGTTCGATTCCTCGGTATCACATGCATAGAAAAAAGCCGGAAGTGGTGCTGAGGCTCAAGTGGTAGGGCTCTAGCCTTGAGAAAGTCCAAAGACAGTGCTCAGGCCCTGAGCTCAAGCCCAGGACTGGCAAAGAAATGTTTCTAATTATGTTTTGTAGGACTACTCAGTAGTAATTGTTCTTGCTAATCTATCAAGTTTTAGAGCCTGAAGATACAGAAAGGCAGATTCCGAATTAGTTTGTGTTCATTGTCTGTGGTCAAACTCAAAACACTGGCCAACCATCTACAACAACTCATCAAAAAAAAAATACACTATGATCAAACAGGATTCATCACAGGGAGGCAAAACTGGTTCAATACACCCAAATCAATTACTATAATTCAACATATCAACAGGAGCAGGGACAAAATCCCGACTGTCTCAATAGATGCAGAAAAGGCATTTGACAAGATCCAACACCCCTTTATGCTAAAAGCTCTGGAGAAACTAGGAATCTATGGAACATTCCTCAATACAATAAAAGCTGTGTATGACAAACCCACAGCTAATATTATACTTAATGGTGAAAAGCTAAAGCCATTCCCTCTAAAATCAGGAAAGAGACAAGGATGCCCACTCTCTCCACTCCTCTTTAACATAGTATTAGAATTCCTAGCCAGTGTGATAAGGCAAGAAGCAAGCATAAAGAGGATCCAAGTAGGGAAAGAGGAAGTGAAACTCGCCCTCTTTGCAGATGACATGATTCTGTATTTAAAGGACACTATAGACTCCACTCCCAAGCTCTTTGAGCTGATTCAAAACTTTGGAAAGGTAGCAGGATATAAAACTAACCCTCAAAAATCAACTGCCTTCCTCTACGCCAACAGTGAGAGGAAAGAGGCAACAATCAGGAAAGCAACTCCTTTTGCAATAGCCTCAAAGAAAATAAAGTCCCTAGGAATTAGCTTAAGTAAGAATGTAAAGGACCTTTTTGATGAAAACTTTAAATCTCTGAAACAGGAAATTAAAGGAGAACTGCGAAAATGGAAAAACCTCCCATGCCCCTGGATTGGAAGAATCAACATCATGAAAATGACAATCTTGCCAAGGGCTATCTACAAATTCAATGCAATACCCATCAATATCCCAATGTCATTCTTTAAAGAAATAGAAGAGGCAATCCAAAATTTCATATGGAATAATAAAAGACCCCGTATAGCAAAAACACTTCTTAGCAGAAAGAACAGAGCAGGAGGAATTTCAATACCAAACTTTAGAGTCTATTACAGATCTATAGTGACCAAAACAGCTTGGTTCTGGCACAAAAACAGGCCTGAAGACCAATGGAAAAGAACTGAGGGCCCAGATCCTAAACCACAGACCTATGGCCACCTAATCTTTGACAAGGGAGCCAAAAAAATAGAATGGAAGAAAGACAGCTTCTTCAACAAGTGGTGCTGGCAGAACTGGTTAAGCACCTGCAGAAAACTAAAGTTGGATCCTTCTTTGTCACCCTGCACTAGAATTAACTTCAAATGGATCAAAGATCTCGAGAAAAAGCTGACACACTGAAAACTTTACAAGAAAGAATAGGAGACAGACTAGGCCTCCTTGGCACAGGTTGAAACTTTCTTAATAAGGACCAAGAAACACAATAAATCAGAGAAAGTCTGGATAAGTGGGACTGCATTAAACTGCAGAGCTTCTGTATGGCAAAGGGCATTGCTAGTAAATTAATTAGGAAGCCTACAGAATGGGAGAAGATCTTCACTATCCATACAACAGACAAAGGCCTCATATCTAAAATATATCAACATTTATGGTGTTGATTGAATGAAGAAAGGCCTACTCCCATTGTAGGAACTGTGGCAATGACAACTTGTAGAAAATAAAGGAACATATATAAGAAGAGATTCAAAATAGTAGCTGGCAAATAAAAGAAATGCAAATCAAAACAACTTTGAGACTTCACCTCATTCCAGTTAGAATGGCCATGATCAAGAAATCTAATAACAACAGATGCTGGTGGGGATGTGGCCAAAAGTGAAAGCTACTATGCTGTTGGTGGGAGTGTAAACTCCTTCAACCACTCTGGAAAGCAGTATGGTGATTCCTCAAAAATTTCCCTCATTTGTCATAATCAGTAGAAACCTTGGGCTCTACTAGCAGAGATCCGCAATAGAGCAAAACCTTGATACATAAGGCCATATAGTATGAAACTAATTGAAAGGACCTCCAGGATATTAAAACAAAAGCCATATAACGAATGATTGTTGTCCTTAATGTACTATGTTATCTCTCATCTCCTTTTCTGTCCCTTGGGTATCTCATTTTGTTACAGTACCTCACTTTGTTATCTGATATATTGAATTTCTTTGTATTTGGTTATTTGAAATTTGATAGGGAAGGGGGGAAAACCAAGGCGGAGGGGGGCAGTGGGGGGGCAAAGGGTACCAAGACATGTGAAAGGGTATCAATGTATGTGAATCAATGTACCTTCTATATGGCAAATATCATGTAACCCTTTTATTAATTACAATAAAAAATTTAAAAAAAGACTAAACATAGAGCTCCCCTATGACCCAGCAATTTCACTCCTGAGCATTTACCCAAACATCCAGAAATAAGGACCTACTAAATACACTAGAACAATGATGTTCACTGCAGCAATTTTTTTTTATCATAGCAAAGATATGGAATCAACCCAGATGCCTCTCGGTAGGTAAATGGATCAAGAATACATGGTACTTACACAAAATGGAATTCTATGCTGCCACCAGAAAGAATGGCATTGCCCTATTTGTAAGGAAATGGAAGGACTTGGAAAACCTATGTATATAAGGTCATATAGGATTAGAATAAATGAAATTGAGCTCTAGGATATGGAAACAAGAGGTTTACCTTGTGTGATTGTTGTTATTAATGTACTATGTTATTTCTCTTCTCATTTTTTGCCCTTATGGGTATTCTCATGTTGTTACTGTATCTGACTTTGTTACCTGGTATATTTTATACATGTTTATTTGTTTATTTGAAATAGGAAAGGGAAGGGGGGAAAACAAGATGATTGGGTGGGATTGGGGGAAGGGAAATGGGTACAAAAACATGAGAAAGGGTATCAATGTGTGAGAAGTAATGCACCTACTACTTAACAAATGTAACTGTAACCCCTGTATATGTTATCCCCATAGTAAAAATTTTAGAATCACAGAAAAAGAAAACACATTTTTTTTAATATCTGGTGAAGCAAAGGCTTCAAAAATCTATTCTGGTTTCTCTTCAGTTTGGTTCTAGGTGTTCCTTCTTTAAAATGGACTTAGAACTTAATAAATAGATCTTATTTTTAGTCAGAGATGGAAAGCATTTTCATACATACATACATACGTTCCCTATAAATATAGGCAGAATATTTTTGACATAGTAAATAATTCTAATCAATGACATAAGAAATCTCTGTGTATGTATGTGTACATGAATCATCTTAGAAATATATGAATTCAACCAGTATTTAACTGAGCCTGTCAGAACAAAATGAAACATGAGATAAAAATATAAAAAGCACATCATGGAAGTTTCTTTTAACTTAATATATCCAATTATCTATTACAATGCAGTTAAAATTATTTCTGTGGTATATTTTGCTTTCTGAAAAATTATAATGAAATAAAGAAGTGTCTTCATTTTTTGGGGCACTATTGGAGTTTGAACTCAGGCCCTTGCACTCACTATGGAGGTGCTGTTCTGCTGATGTCACATCTTTAGTAAGATTTGAATAGTTATATTTTAGAAAGGTCATCATTTTCTGTCTAGGGCCAACTTCAGACCAAAACCTAGTAGTGTAGGATTCTCCTCCTACCACAAGAATATGTGAATATACCTGGTTTATTAGTGGCGATGGGGGTCTCATTAACTTTTGAACTGGGATGGCCTCAAAACACAATTCTCTTAATCTTTGCCTGCAGAGTACTTACGATTGCCAGTGCAAGTAACCTATTCCAGCTTCTATTTCAGGTTTTATCATCAAAATTTTAGTGTTATGTTAGGAAAAATTATTTGGTAGCAAAGGAAAAAGCTTGTATTACATATATTAAAATAAAATTCTTGATAAGATATAAATATATATATCAACAGCTAAAAAAATTGAATCACTCCAAAACTAATCTCCAAAGAAACAACCATCCCATCAAAAGATGGGCCAAAGACTTAAAGAGAGTCTTCTCTGAAGAAGAAATAAGAATGGCCTATAGACACATGAAGAAATGCTCAACATCTCTGTTCATAAAAGAAATGCAAATCAAAACAACTCTAAGATTCCACTTCACTCCAGTTAGAATGACCAGGATCAAGAAAACTAATAACAACAGATGCTGGAGGGGATGTGGCCAGGAGGGATCACTACTACACTGCTGATGGGAGTGAAAACTTTTTCAACCACTATGGAAAGCAGTGTAGCAGTTCCTCAAAAGACTAAACATAGAGCTCCCCTATAACCTAGCAATTCCACTACTTGGCAATTACCCAACCATCCAGAAACAAGGGCATACTAAATCCACTAGCACAACGATGTTCATTGCAGCACTGTTTACCATAGCAAAGATATGGAACCAACCCAGATGTCCCTCAGTAGATGAGTGGATCATCAAGATGTTGTATTTGTACAAAATGGAATTCTATGCTGTTGTCAGAAAGAATGACATCACCCCATTTGTAAGGGAAATGGAAAGACTTGGAAAAAATCATATTAAGTGAAGTAAGCCAGACTCAAAGGAACATAGGCTCAATGGTTTCCCTCATTTGTCATAATCAGTAGAAACCTTGGACTCTTCTAGCAGAGACTTGCAATAGAACAAAACCTAGATACATAAGGCCATACAGTATGATGCTAAATGAAAGGACATCTAGGATATAGAAACAAAAGCCATATAATGAGTGATTGTTGTCCTTAATGTACTATGT
Organism: Megascapheus bottae; assembly: GCF_031878675.1. Taxonomy (NCBI): domain Eukaryota; kingdom Metazoa; phylum Chordata; class Mammalia; order Rodentia; family Geomyidae; genus Megascapheus; species Megascapheus bottae. Next base: position 50,114,168 of record NC_143516.1, read on the forward strand.
TATCCCTCATTTCTTTTGCTGTCCTTTGGTAATCTCATATTGTTGCAGTATTTCACTTTGTTATCTTATATATTGGATGTTTGCGTATTTGGTTATTTGAAACTGGATAGGAAAGGGGGGAAAACAAGATGAGGGTGGGGGTGGGGGAAAGAGAAATGGGGACCAAGACATGAGATAGTGTATCAATGTATGCGAAGTAATGCACCCTCCATCTGGCAAATGTAATGTAACCCTTCTATTAATTACAATAAAAATATATGGGAAAAAACACTCTATTTACGGCAGGATTTATCTGTGTTTCCTCAAATTAGAAATATGAAGTTAATGTATATTAAGTTATATGATGAAGCAAATACTCTGATTCACCTTTCTACATATGGGAGATACATGCAATAGTGGTTAAATGACTTATCTACAAGCCGACACAATCAGTGAGATGAGAAGCAGGTCTTTCAAGTAGGAACTACACAAAGCTCATTACCCAGTAAGCCATTAAATAAGATACACTAAAGGCTGCTTGGACTTGTTACAGGACCATAGCTTCCCTCTATCCCATAAAAACTCCAAGTCATAATTCTATGCGAACTCTATTGGGAAATACTAGTAGGCAATTATAAACAAGCGACCCTAGTGGCCAAATATGTCTGAACCAGTTTGGGTTATCTCACACAAGGTGGAGCATTTCAGCCACCAATTGTCTAGAAAGGAATTTCTTAATCCTCAGGGAAAATATATGAGTAGTCACACATGTTATTGTGTAATGGGAAATTAGGGTGTTAACAGGCCCTGCATGTGATTTAGAAGTCAGAATTGTTTTTAATGTCCCAATTTGTGAGAGAATACAGTGCATTTTAAAATTGGATTTCAGTTACATTTGGAAGTAATGCTAGAATTTTTCTAAAGAAGGGATTGTTATTTTACCAAGAGAACAAATGGTTGACATTTTAACTCAAGGAATTCGCCAGGACTGGGATTTGGTATTCAGTAACATATAGTAAAGGAAATGCCAACGTCAACCCATAGTTGTAGATTATTTTGACAACTACAAGTCATTTTCATTCAACAATGCATGGTCAAAAGTCTCAGCATATCTTTGAGTTGCCTTTACTGACTCTAAAGTTAAAATAATTTGAGTTGAATTCAACTGGATGCTGCCATTACCTCACCTAAATAGTGTCGTATGGGTGATAACTTCTGATTTTCCTTGTGTATAATTTTCTTGCTCTGGAATTTTTGGGAAAGTTATATGTGTGCCTTCATGAAATTGTATACCATGATATACACTTAAAGATGCTTGCATTTTTTCACATTGGAAAGCAAAAGAAAAATGGCCATCTGGGCATCAATGGTTTACACCTGTCATCTTTTGCTATTGAACGGCTGAGATCAAGAACACTGTGGTTTTAGGCTGGCTGGGACAGAAAAGTTAACTAGATCCTTTCTCAACAAAAGTGGGTCACACCTGCTAAATTAGTATACAAAAAGTCTAAAATTAGCAAACGAGAGGCACAATATCAAAAATAATCAGCAAAAGTCAGGGCTGTGGCATGGCTGAGAAATAATCATGTTTGTCTTAACAAGTATGAAAACCCAACTGATCCCTTAGAACTGACAAAATAAAAAGCCATACAATCATAACTCCACAACAATGCATGTACAACATTATTTTATGTCACCTGTGTAAGTTAAAAGTTTTCAACTAAAGAAACATTCCCCAGATAACTAGTTTGGAAATAAAATGATAATGTAAATAATAAGAGTATGTCAGTTCCTGAGTTTCTTATGGCAAAATATTCAGAGTGAAAAGCACAAATTAGTTTTCATCTTGTTGAGGGTTAAACATGACAAGATCTGATTGCATAATTTTAATGGAAATTTGTGCTGCTGCCACATACAGAATATCAAGAGAGATTGAGAAAAGAGCACTATGCAACAGTTTTTGCTGGAACATTTAGAGCTTCATTGGGGTTTGGCATTCTCTCAGTAAATAACAGTATGTGAGATATCTCATCGGAGTAAATAATTACCTGCTGACTATACTGAGCAATTTCTTTTGGTCAAATTTCACTTCTTAAGGGATTCCACCTAAGAGCCAGTGGGAGTTCTCCTGTGAACAAATGAGAGATTTTTTTTCTTCAGATCAACTCCACTGAGGATCCCAGTAATGTCAGAAAGTGACCCAGTCCTATCTTGGGCATTGCCCTCTAGAAACAAGTCTTGAAAAGCAATGCTTTTGATTTTTTTTTAACCTAAGAGTGACTTTGTACTCATAAGGCATAAACCAAAATTACAAAGCACATGGCTACAGAAAAGTATAAAGTCCTTCTCATAAATACAAATTAAGGAAATGCTACACATAGGAAGCCTTTCCATTAATAATTTACTAATTAGAACTCCAGCAGAGCTCGGGTATTTTGGTCCAAGGACAATAATTAATTAAACTGTTGTTAAACCTTACTTTTTAAATTGTGGAGGATGTTATATCACTCTGTAAATGGCTATTTATTAAGTACCTACTGTGTGTCATTTACCTACAACTGGGCTAAGTACTTCCACTTCCATGATGAGCTTTATTTGATGCATGCTACTGACTGAACTGTAGTGCTGGGAGCTAGCAACAGGGGTCTCATCATTGGGCTTCACTTACATCACTGTTGATTGATGTCTGGCTCTGCTATCCTTAAAGATCTCCTAGGGTAAAAGTGCTACAAACTCATTAACCAATTTTATCAATGCAAAGTAGTCCCTAATAACCGATGAATTCATGAGCCAAAATCTGTTTTGTCTAGTTTTATTATCACTAAATTTTTAAATAGCTATACTCTTAATGTGTCCTCATAATTAGATGCAGTTTAGTGTATTTTTGCATTTATTCTTTTCAAATTGTTCTTCCTCAAAATGAAAGATGACTTTTTAATTTCCAACACTTAATTTGTCGTGGACTAGTAGACTACTCATTTTTTAAAAAATTTCCCGGGCTGGGAGTTTGGCCTAGTTGTAGAGTGCTTGCCTAGCATGCACGAAGACCTGAGTTCAATTCCTCAGTACCACATACATAGAAAAAAAAAGCCGGAAGTGGTGCTGAGGCTCAAGTGGTTAAGCTCTAGCCTTGAGAAAGTCCAAGGACAGTGCTCAGGCCCTGAGCTCAAGCCCAGGACTGGCAAAAAAAAAAAAATCCCTATTTTTTTCCCTCTTTTCCTTGCATTAGTTGTTCTTTCTTCCACAGCACAAAAATATAGAGATGTTTCTCCCATACTAGGAAGCAAAATATTCCTCACATGAATAAAGGCTTAGTTTTTATCATCATCACTGACTGTCTAAAATATTACCATCTCACCCTTTACATTTCACTTATATTTATTCCTAACTAGATTGGGCCTTCTTTTTCTATCCTCTCCTAATCTCAGTGACCTGAAAATATTTTTCATTTCTATTTGGACATCATTTTTATAAGATCCCCAAGTCCTAATGAAAAATGTAAATGTTACTTATCATTGGCACATTACTAAAATGCATTGAATACCTATTACTTCTTTTTTATATATTGTTTATTATATTAATAGAAGGGTTACATTATATTCACCAGATAGAAGGTGCATTACTTCACAAACATTGATACCCTTTCTCATGTCTTGGTCCCCATTTCCCTCCCCATACCCCACCCCTCATCTTGTTCTACCCCCTTCCCTATCCTATTTCAAATAACCAAATAAACATATATACAATATATCAGATAACAAGGAATGCCTATTTCTTCTGACAGCTACTTGCACTATTATAATTTCTGCTACTTAAAATAGCTAGTATCTCTTTAAAACTTACTTCTTTTTAGGTTTTATAAATGAGTTCTCATGGTTAAACTTTCTCCATAACCAGTAGATTTGCTTTTCATTCACTTTACAAAACACAGAAGACTAGGCATAGGCCATTATTCTACACTTAACATGTCCACCACACACATAATTCCCTTGGAAAATATACCATGCCCTCCAGTACTACGTACACTGAATATCTGGTAAATATCCCAAAGTTTCTGAATAAAACTGTTTTAACTAACATTTGCAATCTACAAATATATGTTAAGTTTTACCATACACATACTGTTCCAAATGTATATATACACATATGTGTGTATGTCTATAGATATTAGCTTCAAAGATATGTCCAAATTATGTAAATAAATTTATGAGAAAACAAGTGTATATATCTTAACATGCACAATATAGACCTGAATTGGCTTTGTAAAGATCCTCCGTCATATTGGAGACATGTGTGCCTTGTAGAGATTCAAGAAAAATGATACTGGCCAAATGGAAAGCTGAGAACAAAGATCTGAATGGATCAAGTGGTTTTTCACAAAGATCTGGAAGGTAAGTCTTAAAACCATGGGAGTTGAGATTGACAGCAAATGTTCTCATATGGAATAAGAAACTATAAACAAGATCAATCAACCACGTACAAAATACAAAATCAATTCCCAAGAATAAAGATAAAATTTATAGGGATTATTGAACCAAGGAAGAAAGTCAGATTGTCAGGGATCAATGCCCATAGGGAAAACAAAATTAAGACAAGGCCAAATCTGAATAAAAAGTTGTTAAAAACTGGTTGGCAAAGTCACTTAGAAAACAGAGATAGAAAGACATAGAGAGAGAAAAAGAGACACACAGATATAATTTTAACTAATTTCTTTTCAGTAGAGAATTAGACTTTTAGCTCTCAAAAATATCCTTCTGAGGTTTTTAAAAGCTAGCAGAGTGGCTTGGAGGCAAAAAGAAAGAAAGAAAGAAAAGAAAGAAAGAAAGAAAGAAAGAAAGAAAGAAAGAAAGAAAGAAAGAAAGAAAGAAAGAAAGAAAGGAAGGGAGAAAGAAAGAGAGAAAGAAAGAGAGAAAGAAAGAGAGAAAGAAAGAGAGAAAGAAAGAGAGAAAGAAAGAGAGAAAGAAAGAAAGATTTCTAAATCAATGTACAAAAATGAATCTGTAAGGATGTGTGCTGTTTTATCATCACTGCATAAGTCTATATTTTAAGAGTAAATACTTTAAGAATATAAGGACATCCAAATGATTATACAGATATCATTGGGAAAGAAAGTGCAAAGCATTTTTTTAGATTTGAGAATTCTAAAAAATGATTCAAGTAAGGAAGGACTTTAGTGGAAGTCAAAGGAAAATTACTTTAATTTGGGGACTGCATTAGATGTCAACCCAGTGAAGATTAATACTGATATACTTAATGTATTTAAAATTTGTTTTTTTCCTACAACAAGATGCATTGCAGTATCTCAGCAGGCTAGCAAAGTCAGCAAATGTGAAAAATAAAACATCATCTTTTTTCTCTTTAAGTGTGAATTGCAAATCCTTGACAACAAACAGGGAGTCAAATTCAACAATAGAAAGAAGGCATTAAACATGATGATCAAGTTTGAATTATATAATTGGGGAAGATTAATTTAATGTCTTTATAAAAGTTAACCTAGTATAATAGTTTTCACATAGTCTATAAATCTATGGATGTGAAAATTTTTGTTTCCTGTTTTTGGTAGATGTTTTCTTGCTATATTGCCAAAATTTGCTGCAAACACCTGGCCTTAAGCAACTTTCCTGCCTTAGTCCCACAGTAGCTGCATGATGGCTGTCAACTAGTGGAGATGGCAGAACAGATTTTTGAGGTCTAACTAATATCCTTCTCTGATTCCAAAATACACTCTGTCCTGGGCAACATGTATCAACCACACCTCAGTGTGAAAATAATGGTGTCAACTCATGTCTAAAACCTAACTAGTTTAACAGTCTTGAATTTCATCATCTTATTAACCTTTTTAGCTATGGGTAGAGTTCTGGGCATAATCAGTTCGATGAAAAATTTGAGATCTAGGTATTTGTAAAAGCAGAACCTAAGTTATTTTCTATCAAAATGAGCAGTTTTGGAGTACAGTAAACAAGTAATAAATACCTATTCAAAAAAGGGAAATAGTAAAGGACAAACTGAGTAATCCATTACAAGAAAATTCTAACTTCTATCAAGGACTCATGTTTATTACACGTATCAAGAAAATACCAGAGCTGAACCAGGCACTGGTGAATGTAATCCTAGCTACTTAGAAGGCTGAGATCTGAGAATTTTCTTTGAAACCAAGCAGGGCAAGAAAATTCTTGAAACTCTTATCTCCAATTAACCACCAAAGAGCCAAAAGTGGAGCGGTGCATCAAATGGAAGGGCCTTGAACACAAAAGTTCAGGGACAATCCCAAAGTCCTGAGTTCAAGTCCCAGAAGAAGAAGCGCGCGTGCACACACACACATACACACACACATGCACGCACGTACACACACGCACACAAAATCATAACATGCAAAACTTTTGTTGATAATATCCTCACTCACTCGCCAAGTTCATAACCTGGATCTATTTTTTACATAACTTGTGAACTACAACAGTTGAGGTAGAAATTCTGCCACATAAAACAGAATCCCTTTCTTCCAGTCTCTTGTAATATTTTTCCCACTTTCTTTTGAACCCTTACAATAAGTACCTCTCACATTTTGAATTTCTGACAACACTCTATTTAGGACTAAGTATCCTCTATGACAATATATTTTCCCAGCGCCACAAGAAAGTCTAAAATTTTTCTATCACACTCACAATCATTCCTTCAGCTTCTGTCCACCATCCAATTCTAAAACCACTCTGACATTTTAGGTATTTGTTAAGGCAATTCCTCTTTTCCAGTTACCAAGAACTATTTTAGTTTTACTTTGCTATTTAAGATTAAATTCCAAGGATGCTAGAATCAGATGTGGCAGTTCTTGAAAAACATTCTATAGTTTGTCCTATCACACTGATAAAGTCAATAAAGGAAACACAGATATGAAAAAACTAGAGAGGGGTTAACAATGTATGACAAGAAATGTACTCCTACCTTATGAATGTAACTGAACCCTCTGAACATAACCTTGAAAATAAAATTAAATTTAAAAACAGACACTGACATGCAAAATAATAAAAAGATGCATTTTAATAAACATTTTAATAAATTCTGAATAGAAATGAACGTCATCAATTACAGCTAATATTATACTTAGTGGTGAGGTTGTGAAAGCTTTTCCTCTAACATTTAAAAAATAAACTAGAATGTCTATTTTCATTTCTAGGTAAAATATTTCTAGGTAAAAATATATATGAGATTCTAGCCAGTTTAATATACATGCACATGCACAGACACACACATATGTATGTATACACATACACAAAAACATTATCAGGGAAAAGTATAACTATTTTATAAGACATGATTCCATTTATAGATAACTTAAGGACTTAACACAAATTTTGGAATTTTAAAAAATGATCTATGTAAGGTTAAAGACTACAATATCAATAAAGTAGTTTATGTTTCAATATTCTTATTTTTTGTGGGTCATGGAGCTTGAACTTGGTCTAGGGACTGTCCCTGAGCTCTTCAGCTCAGGGCTACATCCCTAATCATGAGCCAAACTTCACTTTCAATTTTCTAGAGATTAATTGGAGATAAGAGTCTCCGTTTGTGTCTGGCCTGGCTTTGAACCATGATCCTTACATCTCAGCCTCCTTATGTTCCAAAATTAGCAATCTAATAAAATTAAGAAGAAATCAAGCATAAAAGCATTAGAATAAAACCATTGGAATAAAATATATGTAGAAATGCATAACTTTTTCATATACATATACAAACAGTGCTGAGACATCTTAACTATGCACATGGAAATACATATAGACTGCTGATTACATTTCCATCCTCCATGTATACTTCAATTGTTTTAAACCCATGCTCACTTAGATGTGGACTCATTCTCCTCCCCTGTGATGCTCAGGTAGACACTTCTATCTCTTATCTTGGTCTAGCATCTCATACTGCTCCAGGATTCTATTACAATAAAAACCTCTGCCTTCCTGAGTCCATACTGACCAGAGAATGAATCATCTATTTATGAAGAAATGAAGAGCCAATGAAACCTGAGAATAAGAGAAAGTTTTCCTTTAAAATTTGATTTTTTCTTTGGGACCATAAGTATACCATTATCCATCAGAATTAAACAACCCTTCATTCCATAATATTAATAACAAAATGGAATGTTTAGTATCGAACCTCACACTTACTGCACAGTGAGGAATACAATAGTGCTTATTTAATTGTCTTTGATGACCTTGAAGCATTTTATGTTGGGAAGGTGGTTATTCTTTATGTGTTAAGACAGGACATGAAGCATCAGTAAAAGATCTTGAGAAAAAAAGAGAGAAATAGTAATATTATTCTTTCAGGAAACTCTTGCTCAAAGATCAGAAAGTCATTTAGCCAGATGTTTGATAAATATTGTCAGGTAAAAGTTTATTTTACATGTTCTCAACAAGTTTAAGGCTCATGCAGTAGGAACAAATCCATTTAAACACTCATGGTTGACCTTGAAATTCCTGAAACTTGGAGAAAGAGTATCATTTCCACAGTACCTGTCACATGCCGATTCTGAAAATGTTGGTTTCCATGGTGTCCACATTTTGTTCTTGAAACCATTTTCTCTGAAGTATATTAAGTCAGGGATTTGATGCCATACAGTGAAAGAGAGCCACATTTCAGTTTGCATGACACACACATGTCCAACTCACTTTGGAATGAAGAATACCCTTCAATGCCAAAAAAAAATTGAATCAATTACTTGAGACTATCAGTAGGTTGCAAAGAAATGACAAACTGTTGCTACCAAGTTTCCATCCTCTTGACAACTGCAAAAATGTTCATGGTTAAAAAAAGTCTAACTTATAAAAATACCTTTATAGTGTTGTAGCTTTAAAAAATATATTTAACTCTGTGAAACTTTCAGGCACCTGCGTTTTTTATTCATTAAGTTTCAGGATGAATCAATAATAAAAGCAATAACATGATGCTGAATAAATGAATTCAATTTATTAAGTCAGCCACAGTTGAGAAACCTACATACTCCTTATTCACAAATATGTCCAGTCTATATTAAAAAAAATCTTATTCTTGGAGCTTATCCTTACTTTTACTTTATAACATGGTTTGTATAAATATAAAATAGCAGCCAAGTACACTTATATAAATCAGACAGACCTCATAGGTTTTCACCATATGCAGTGAGAAAGAAACAGGTTTACCATTTTATTCTGGCAAAGAGTTCCTATTCAAACACTTTGAGAGGAAGCAAGCAATATTAAAGACACTGACAAGCTACACTAATATTTGAGTCATTAAATTAGTATTTTTTTCTTGAGGTTCATAATTTAAAGGAGTTGACACCTGATTAGGTGGCATTAAAAATGAGCTTTTAGCTGCTAATAAGCTTCCCCTTGGTTACACAGCCTGTTGTTTTCCTGAGGCAAAGAGAAGAGGCTGTATGAGCCACTGTTTGCAATTCATGAATCAGATGACAAATGGGGAGAGGGTGTGGATGTTGATGAAGAAGGTTTGATTAGCAATTGGCAACATGAAAACTTCTGAATTATTTTGCAAATTTAGAGAAAGGTTACACATGCAGTTGGTGAGCAGAATTATAGACACAGAAATAGAACGCTCTGAAGAAGCAGACATTTTGTTTTTCTGCATGTGATTTGGGTATTTTAGCATCTCTTTATCTTTAATCAAAACTGAGGGTAGAATCTTGATATGAAGCAAGTGGAATTTACTTGCATGGGGTTTGGCCATGTAGTAAATGTCAGTAGCATTTCCCCAGGACACACCAGTCTGGGATAGCAGAATGATGACAGCAAGTAGCAGAATGTAAATGATAAGCGCAAAGCTTCTCCAGAAGGCAGAGCACATGAGGTCACATTTATGTTAATCCTCTAAATCTCTACTCTCTAGCTTCCACCAGTTTGACCTCCAGGCTATTCCACACATAACTCCTTCTTAAATATTTGCAACACCCCAAATATTGTGACCATTTGGGGATTTCTTAGCAATATGTAATTAACAATTCTTCTAGAATTGGATCAAAGGAGAAAAGACTGGAAGCAGTGAGCTTTCATTTCTGTGTTACGAAGGATCATTGACTCAAGTTCTTCTCATTGCTCATAAAAGCCATTGTTTTAGGACTGCCTTCTAACATTTCCTTGCTTCAGCTATTCCATAGCAAAGAAACACAGATGAAGGAGTTAAAAATAATGAAAATTTATTCTGGAAGTGTTTGGGAAGTTCAATGTCTGAAATCAAGTGAAGCATGAGTCCCAGCTCTCTCCAACAGAGATACCTTTGTCTCCTGATTTCAGGTTTCAGTGTGGCTAGTAATCCTAATGTTCCTTGAGTTGGAGCTATATGGGTTGACATAATGTCTCTGATGTTACATGGCATATGTGTTCCCATATGTGTGTATATCCTTCTTTGTGTGAATATCTTGCTCATTGTTCACGGTATCACCGTCATTATGCTCTAATGTGACTGCAGAGGAAAAGAACTTGTTTCCAAGCAACACCACCTAGATTACGGCTAGACCTGACTTTGTAGCAGGAATTACTCACTTCAATACATAGGGTCTTCCCCTTGCTCCATTACCTTAACAAAATTATCATGACTGGGGAAGATATCAGTTCCTCAGCATAATTACATACAGAATCATATAAGGAACTTTTTGCTTTCTCACATTCAGGATAATGAGGAGTGGTTGCATCTTTCAATGGTTCATTCACATGGAGTAGAAACTGATTCCATGACTGGCAGACACTAAATGCCATTCCCTTCTTGACCCGTAAAGACCAGCCTTCACACCAAAGATGAGCAAAGCCAGTGTTGTTTGGAAAAGCAGACATTGTTAACAGAGGAAGAGCATGACCATGATAGATGACAATGAAAGGACTTCCTGCCATGCACAGATTTCATTACACGTATCAGAGAGTCAGGTCTATGGTTATTTTATTACCATAAACAAATCAGAACAATGAAAAACAAAGAAATATGGAAGTACTACCTGTCACTTTTTATGGAACGTAAACTAGCCAGTCTAAGGTGGTAATATTTATGTCTTCCTGTATCTACAGACATGCATTAGAAGCATAGTACTATGCCTCTGTCATGTTCAAATTCACATACCAAGTCTCCAGTAGCAATACACTATAATATTGTTGGAGATAAATCTTCCATAAACGCAATTAAAGTAATATGAGTACATATTGGTCACATTTTTATGTGATAGGCATGCTCATTTAGAAGAGTACATATAATAGACTGAAAGCAGTTCATCTCTGATTTGAGAATGATCAAACCATCAGATTTTAATGTGTTGATCTTTTACCAAAAGACTGCTTATTAACATGTATTAGTGATGCAGTGGAACGGTTCATTGTGACACGCACACATACCTATATTACCCAGATTAATCTCACCTGCACTTTCTCCTTCATTCTTTCACCTTACCCTTAAACAGATCTCTATTCTATTTTTCACACATGTGTAAATAATACATCAACCATATTTACCTTCTCCTGTGCCTGCTCTTCCAATGTATGCACAAACTCTCCCTCCGCCCCTCTCTCTCCTCTCTCCCTCCCTCCCTTTCTAATATGCCTTCGGACAATAACATGGTTTTAGTGTTTCTCTTATGCTCCTCAGTTAAGCTTAAGTCCCCATCTTTTTAGTTTAATGAATTCTCATGTCTGAATTAAGCAATGGACTTTCCCTTAGGGATATTCAGTGAGGCCCATGCTTTCTGGTTGTTTAGTGTGACAAGACTCCATGTACTAGATTATGTACTTGGTAAGTGAATGAGCTGTTGATTTTGTATATCTACTCCTTCTGTTATCTTTTAATATACACGTTAATTCCTCTCTGTCTTCATGTCATGTATTAAATGCAGATAAGCCGAGCTCATAGACTTGCCAGATCTATTTGAGTTAATATTGTTGAGCATATATGAAGTGTTCAGTAAGTGGGAAGGAATATATATATATATTATATATATAATGGCAGAAATAAATGTCATCATTATGTTAAGGTTGTGTTTCACTGTAGTGTGGAAACAATGTATTGTAAGGAAAAAATGACCACTTCTCTGCTCCTTTTCTCATTTTAAATTCCAAGACACCACTGCACGTTCTCTAAGTCTTTATGATTGTATCTATCATTATCTTCCTAAGTGCATCTCCATTATCTTCTCAATTCCCTACCTCTCTCTACATCAATATGTCTCTCGTCATTCCCTCTCATCTTTCTCTTTATTTTTATCCTTCTTCTTTTCCATCTCCATGTCTGTCTCCATCTTTACCCCCTTTTTCCCCATTTGTTTTCAGTTAGCTGAAATCTAACTCTTGTCACCTAGTCAGGGATGGGGGTGAGGGAGGGGAGGATATGTACTGTAGCTGAGTTCCTTAATATTTCCATTGTCTAAACAAGGAATACTTTGATATATTTAACTTTCAGAGAGAAAGGACATATATGTATATATACATGCATGCATAATACATTTATATAGCATGTTTTTGACAAGTATTAAACTCTAGTAGGCAAAACAAAGTTACAACTCATTTAGTTTCAACTCATTCTTCTTTGGTAAGGTTATCACATTTGTTCACTCAGATTTCCCCCAAGTTTCACAAAAATAAAAAATGTAGTACAGCATTTTCAGAGATCTAAAAGCAACAGTAAGGTAATCAAAGATAATTAGAGGAGTGTTAATTTAGTGGACTGAATAAAAATATCGCTACCACTACCTGTTGTAAATGCATTGACAAATACTTTAAACCACGTACTTGAAATTGTTTGGTTTAGCAACAGGCTTGGAATCATTGTGTCCTAAAAGATTATTCCCAACATACATAACTTTTATCTGGAAAATATTGGTTCTACTAAGTTACCAACAGCACCACCAATAATAAATCTTTATTACCATCATGCACAATTCAAAGAGCAAGCAAGAACAAGATATTGACTAATTGACTAAGCAATCTCAGTCCTTTCTTTCAAAGTGACCATTCAAATTATTATTATTTTCTATAGGGTAGGTATACAAACTGTGGTCAGTGGTATCACATAAATGATAACCTGTCCATTGGAAAACTGTGTTCTGAAAAAATGAATTTACAAGTGATTTATAGAATAGAGACTTTCAATTCTGTCAGAGAATACTTTGAAGAGAGTCCTCATTCCAACTAACCAACAGAAAACCAGAAGTGGTAGTACATTAGCCTTGAGCTGAAGAGCTCAGGAACAGCACCCAGGCCCGGAGTTCAAGCCCCATGAACAACAACAACAACAACAATAACAACAAAAAAGACATATTTCTGTCATCATTAAGATCTCTGCGAGGTTATATCGACTATAAAAAATATTTTCAAATACAGTGAGAATCAAAAGAAACATGAATTCTGTCATTATGATATATATGTATGTGTGTCTATGTTTATATATGTTATCTATCTATATGTATATCTATCTATCTGTAATATAGTATGGTTCCCTTCAAAATGGAAACGGAAGGACAAAGGATGAACAAATGCATCAGTGGTACTCACTAGGCACTATGTGGAAAATGAATGGTACAACTTGTGTGTGGGAATGGCAGGGAAAAACTTGGAGAGAGTGAAGGAAGAAGGGGTGAGATTGTCTCAAAAGAAATGTACTCATTACCTGACATATGTAACTGTAATCCCTTCATAAAAAGAATAAAAAGGTTTTAAAAAAAACTGCTGTAAGTATAAGGAATCCTTTTTTAAAAAAACTATTAATATAGCCAAGTTCCTAATATATTAAATCTATGCATTTTATGTAAATGCTATTAATTTTAGGTTAAAAGTCAGTTATAGTGTCAGATATCGTTGGTTTGAAAAGTGTCCTTGATTTAAAATGGAAGTATAAGCTCTTGAAACAAAGAAAGAAATGAGTTGCCTATTTAGCATATTTATCGTGTGTCTCATCATCTCCTCATCAAGAGAGCTCTTGGAGAACTTCTGCCTCTCCCATGCTCATTCATGCAGAATGGAGCTCACCATGAATTGTCATTTGCAAGGTGCTTGTTTAAGTTACCTGGTTCTGAATTATGAGAGCAAATCCATCACTTAAGTGTTATTGCTCTTTCTGCCTGTCTCTTCACTCCTATTCTCAGCCCCTGCTAAAGTACTTCAGTGGGTATAATGAAGTGAATCCAAATTGCTAGTTTGAGACTAGCAAGAGACTTGACATGCACACAAAATGTTCTTTTAACATTTCACTGAACTAATCATCCTAAAGGATTTATCCTGTCTTTCATGAGCTCTTACATGGCTTTGATTTTTTTTTGCTCAATACGTATCTTAGTGGATCTGCTAAAGGACATTTTAAAATGTCAGACTGAATCTTCAGTGAAATTACCACAAAGCAAATTATTGTTCATTTATTTAGCTGATAATTATAAACACAGAGAGTACAATGATGTTTTCACATTTGTTCATATATAGCCAACATGTATATATACATACATATATGTGTATACAAATACATATTTACATATAAATGTATATGCATACATATATCTATAAATGCACATATCAACAGATATTTCTTTTTTCATATATTTTATTATAATTAATAGAAGGGTTACATTATATTCACCAGAGAGAAGGTGCATTACTTCACATACATTGATAACCTTTCTCATGTCTTGGTACCCAGGTCCCTCCCCCGACTCCCTCCCCTTAGCTTTTTTCCCCCCTTCCCTATCTGATTTCAAATAACTAAATACGCATATATACAATATATCAGATAACAAGGTGAAATACTGTAACAATATAAGAGAAGCAAGGAAAAGTAAAAGAGAAGACAGATAATATAGTACATTACACATGACTATCAGTCATTATATGGCTTTTGTTTCTATATCTTTTCATTTAGCATCATACTATATGAGCTTATGTGTCTCGGTTTTTCTGTTGTATATCTCTGCTGGGAGATCCAGCCCAAGGTTTCTACTGATTACGACAAATGAGGGAAACCATTGAGTCTATGTTCCTTTGAGTCCAGCTTATTTCACTTAATATGATTAGTAAGTAATAACCTTCTTGTCTTTTCTTACCAATTTTTGTTTGAAGTATATTTTATCTGATTTGAGGATGGCAGCTCCAGCATGTTATAAAGGGGCCTTTAGTTTGACAAATTTTATTCCAACCTTTCAATTTCAGAAAATATTTCCTTTTAGGGGGCGAGATGTGTCTCTTGAAGACAGCAGAACAATGGATCTTGCTTTTTGATTCAACTAGACAGTCTATGCTCTTTAATTGGAGAGATAGGTCATTGATATTGAGAGTTAGGATTGAAAAATATTTACTAGTTCCTGCCATTTTTTAAAAGCTTTCATTAGGGCCTGTGGCTTGACAGTTCTTGCGGTACTTAACTGGGATGATTTTTAGGTGCCATTTCTTTGTCAGTATCATGTTTGTGTTGGTTTTCAATGTGTAGAACATTTTTGAGAATATTCTGTAATGCTGGTTTGGTTGCTATGTTATATTGAAGCTTTTCCTTGGAATGGAAGGTTTTTATTGTTCCCTCAGTTATGAATGAGAGCTTAGCTGGGAACAGTATTCTTGGCTGGTAGTTATTTGTCTTAAGGGCATGACATACATCCTTCCAGTCTCTTCTTGCTTGCATGGTCTCTGCTGAGAAATCTGTGGTTATTCTGATTGGTTTTCCTTTGTAGGTGATTGTTGTCTTCTCCTTGGCTGCTTTTAGGATCCCTTCTTTGGTCTCTATTGTTCCTGTTCAGATTATAATATTGCGGTGGGATGTCCTTTTCTGGTCAAGTCTGTTTGGGGTTATGAAAGCTTCTTGTATCTGGATGGCCTGCCCTTCTGGATATTTGGGAAGTTCTCTGAGATGATTCCCTGAAGTATATTTCCAATACCATTGACCTCTTTCTCCTGGCCTTCTTCTATACGAATTAGCCTTAAATTAGGCTTCCTAATTGCATCTTGAAGTGTTCTCTCATATTTCCTAGATTTGGTTTGACTCATTTTCTGTTCATTCTCTATAGCAGCTAGGTTATCTTCAACCCCAGAGATATTTCTTCTGCACTGTCTAACCTGCTATCAGTACTTTCAAGTTTATTCTTCATCTCCCTTTCTTGCAATTGCTCATTTTTGATGCCTTTCATCTCCTGTTGTAGATCATGTATGGACTTCTTTAACTCCTTGATTTCCATTTGAGTGGTTAGCTCATCAGCCTTACTTTCATTGGACATTTGTTAGAGTTCGGTCAGCTTTTTGTTTGTGTATTCTAAGAATTCATCCATTTTTCTTTTTTTTAATTAAAGAATTTATTAACATTAATTTTTACATCATATTTCCAAATGACATGTTTAACAAACCAGTATTCATGAAGAGTATGTCTATATACAATAACAGGCTCTTAATTTTTAGAACACAATCAAAATTAGGCTAAGAGTTTGTATATCATAAATATGTATTAATCAGTATCATAAAACGTTATGTCTAAAGTTATAAATTTTATGTCTATGTAGTTGTGTTTACATTTCCTGTACTATATCCATATCATTGGGTATGCAAATATTGAGTCCTCGCTCTTGCACTGTTTGGATCTAATAGCTACATATTAAGGATACCATGCACCTTTTTTTCTCTTTGGTCTTGACTTGTCACACTCAATATGATTTGCTCTAGATTCATCCACTTCCCTGCAAATACCATTATTTTATCTTGTCTGTTGGCTATGAAGAATTCCACTGTGTATATATATATATATATATATATATATATATATATATATATATCTCACATTTTCTGTATCCATTCATCTGGATTGTTTCCATGCCTGGCTATTTTGAATAGTGCAGAGATAAACATAGCTGAGAAGGTGTCTTTGTCATATCCTGGGTTATGATGTTCAGGGTAGATGCGCAGAAGTGGTATGGCAGAACTGTAGGGAAGGTCTATTTTCAGTTCTTTAAGAAACCTCTACACTGCTTTCCAGAGTGGCTGTACTAGTTTACAATCCCACCAGCAGTGTAGTAGTGTTCCCACCAGCATCTGTCATTGCCTGAGTTCAAAATCTTGGCCTTTCTTGTTGGGGTAAGGTGATATCTAAAGGTTGCTTTTATTTGCATTTCCTTTATGACCATGGATGATGAACATTTTCTCATATGCTTTTATGCCATTTTAATCTCTTCTTTTGGTAAGTTTCTCTTTAGTTCCCATGCCCATTTAGTAAATGGTTTTTGGGCTTGGGGGGGATTTGTTTCTTGAGTTCCCTGTAGATACTGGATATTAAGTATTTTTCTGATGTATCATTGGTAAATACCTTTTCCCAGTTGGTTGGCTGTCTCTCTATTTTTGTGGCTATGTTTTTATCTGTGCAGAAACATTTTATTTTTAGGTAGTCAAATTTATCGAGTTTCTCTCCAATCTGTTGTGACCCTGGGATTCTGCACAGGAATCTTTTCCCTGTGCCTATGAGTTCCAGTGTCTCTCCTAATCTATCATGTAGCAGTTTTCACAGTTTCCAGTCTGACATTGAGGTCTTTGATCCACTTTGAGTTAATGTTTGTGCATGGCAAAAGGCTAGGGTCAATTTTTAGTTTTCTGCATGTGGCTGCTCATTTTTTCCAGCATCAATTATTGAATAGACTGTGTTTGTTCCACTGTATAGCTTTGGCTCCTTTGTCAAATACAAGTTGCCTATAGATATGTGGTTCTATTTCTGGATCTTCTATTCTGTTTGTTCTGTTCCATTGATCTTCTGGTCTGTTTTTGTTGTTGTTGTTTTGGTTTGGATTTTTTTTTTGTTTTGTTTTGTTGCCAATACCATGCTGTTTTTCTTATTATGGCTCTATAGTCCAGTTTGAAGTCTGGTATTTTCTTTTTAAATCCTTTATTATGGCCTCATTTATGGCTTCCTCATGTTAATGTTCATCTTCTTTATGGTTTCTTCTCATTTAGATATGGCCTCCTCACATATCTTTTTCATTATGTTTTCAAACTTTTCATTAATCATGTTTATCAATTGCATTTGTATAGCATTTAGAGGAGTCTCCTCTAGTTTTGTCATTGACTGCTCCATTGCCTGTTTATATTGGGTGGGAGATGCTATTCCTTGATTTGCCATTTTTCTTGAGTTTCTTGTTCTGCCCATTTGAAAATGGGAGCAAGATTAATACTGCACAAGATTACAATTTTTAAGATATAACCAACCTAGAGCTCTTTAGCTGGCCAGACAATAGATGTTTACAATTTTAGATTGGTATTATCACTCTCTCTCTATTTGTGCACTTACAGACAAATCTAATACCACCACCGGTCACCATTTTATGACCAAAAATATAAACTCCTCAATCCAATCTCTATTGTATTTAAGTCCTTCTGGACCTACAGAATAATTGAACACCTAGATATACAGTATTGCTCAACAACCATCAACTGTAGATACTTGCATTATAAAAGCTGAAGGATGAACAGATGACAGAGATAGAAAAATATTATGAAAGACAAGAGGGGAGGTAAGAAAAGAGTAATGTAGGCGTATAAGATTAATATAGTAATGAAGAAAAGGGATAGCCTGAGGATATCTGACCTATGATGAGATGTAAAGTTGAGTACAAAATTTAGAAAAAATAAGACAAAACTTATGAAAATAAGAAGAGTAATAAGAAGAACATATTAAAAAGAGGAAGGTATATGTAGGAGAGTTCAATGATAAAAATTTAAAAAAGTAAAAATAAACAAATAAAAAGAAAACAAGAAAAAAGGTGGGGTAAGATCCCACACAATTGTGAGTTCTTACACAATAATTACTAGGGTTAAGAACTCACAGATTAAAAAGCAGGTGACTGTATCAATAAAAATATCATTTGTATCCAGTCTATTCCCAGTGCTGTCACTATGTTTTTGGGATGACCACAATAACAGATGGAAAGTGGAGGGGATAAATAAAGAATCATCATATTAAAAAAATAGGTGGAGGTGAAATGGCAAAAAAAAAGAACAAATAAAAATGCAAATGAAAAAAGATAGAAAATAAAAGAAAAAAGAAAGAAACAAAAGGGGTATTATTCAGTTTTTTTTTGTTTTGTTTTGTTTTTGTTTTTGTATTTTGGAGGGGGAACGTGATAGGAAACTTGTGTCTCCAATAATTCGGGATACAAACATTTCAAAACATCTTTTTCTCTTGCGATTTGTCTTTGCTGTTTTTCTGATCAGTTTACTTGATTTGGCAGAAAAAAAATGGGTGGAGCTATGAGTGGCTTTGTTTACTAGGAATGCAGCGCAGCCCAAGAGGAGGAACTTCTGCTTACACTGGGGCATATGTCTGGCTAAGCTGCCTCTGGGAAAATCTTTGCCCTTCTGAATAATGTCATTGCCACCACCACTTCTCAGGCTCCAGTTGGTTTGGAAGGTCTTTCCCAGCACTCAAGATGGTGCTGCTCTCGGATGGTGGGGGAGGGGATTCTTCCCCAATGCCATTTCACAAGCAGAAGTGGAAATATCTCCACCACGGAGTTATTCACAAATTTCTGGGTTTTCTGGTTCTGTGAAGCTAGCAGGTCCGCGCCATGGCCAGATGATGGCTCTGGGCTCGCGTAGGCTCTGTGTGGCTCTAGCTAAAGCTGGCAGCTCTGTGCTGCTGAGAAGCCATGTCTGCTCAGGTACCTGAGGGAGGCTTTGTCTCCGCTGTGGCACTGAGCTGCTGGCACTGCTCCATGCTGTCATCTTGTGCTGGTTTCCTGCCTTTCTCCTCTCTGATTGAGATCTCTGTTGTGCTAAAGCTTACTTAGAATCAGTCTTTGGGTATGAACTTTCCCTTATAATGCTAGAACTGGTATCTTGGCGAGAGCTCAGAAAGACTCACACTGAACCGATGCAATCTTCCACTGATCTCCTGCATGGTCCATTTTCTGTTGCCATAACAAAAATTAGATATTTCTATATATATACAAAGGAATATGCATATAAAAGCATATGTCCTATAATGAGTGATTGTTGTCCTTAACGTACTATGTTATCTCTCATCTCTTTTGCTATCCCTTGATTATCTGATATTGTTACAGTATCTTACTTTGTTATCTGATATATTGCATATATTTGTATTTGGTTATTTGAAATTGGACAGTGAAGGGGGGAAAACAAGATGAGGGGTGAGGATGGGGGGAGGGAAATGGGGACCAAGACATGAGAAAGGGTATCAATGTACATGAATTAATGTATCTTGTATCTGGCAAATATAATGTAACACATCTATTAATTACAATAAAATATATAAATAGCATATGTCCATGTTTGTGCGTTATACATACATGAATGCTACATAAATGCATATACACACATGTGTATATATGTACTGGCATGCATACATAGCAGGTTTTTGACACATATTAAACTCTAGCAGACGGAGCAAGAATTTTACTCAACTCACTATTCTTTGTTAATATTATCATATTTGTTCACTCAAATTTTCCTCAAGATATACCAAAATGGAAAATATAGTATAGCATTTTAAGGGATCTGAACCAAATAAAAATATTGCTAACACTATCTGTTGTAAAGCTCTTTAAAGAGTTGACGTAGTTGAGAGTAAGACAAGTTGAAGTAAATGCATTGATAAATACTTTAAACGACGTATTTGAAATTGTTTGGTTTAGTAACAGGCTTGATAACATTGTGTACTAAAGGAATAATCCCAACATACATAACTTTTATCTGGAAAATATCGGTCCCACTAACCTAGAAGCAGCACCACTAACAATAAATCTTTATTTCCATCATGCATAATTCAAGAAGTAAGCAAGAACAAGATATTGACTAATTGACTAAGCAATCTCAGGCCTTTCTTTCAAAGTGATCATTGAAATTATTATTATTATTTCTGTAGGGTAGGTACACAAACTGTGGTCAGTGGTATCACATAAGTGATAACCTGTCCATTGGAAAACTGTGTCCCTAAAGAATGAATTTACACATGATTTATGGAATAGAGGCTTTCAGTTCTGTCAGATAATATTTTGAATAGTGTCCTCATTCTTAACCCAAGTGATAGAAAACTCTGAAGAGAAGTTGCTAAATTTCATGTTTAAATAATGATGATAAACTTGGCATTCTTTACTGCTCAATACATAGCTTTTATCTCTCAACGTGTAGGCATTCCTCTACTCCAAAGAATTAGATCTCCGTGGATATTCTCTCATAGTAAGAATTCATCATTCTTCAGATGCTGCTTCCTCCATATATATTTAGCCACTTGTTCATTCTTATCGTCAGAATATGAATTAGAAACCCTTATTTCTATTGTTCAGGAGTCATTATGACATGCTTTACACCATAAATTATAGGCTAACATAAATATATATAAGGCCTATGACATGGCCCTTAATGTACTATGTTATTTCTCATCTCTTTTTCTATCCCTTGATTATCTCATATTGTTACAGTATCTTACCTTGTTATCTGATATATTGTATATATGCTTACTTGGTTATTTGAAATAGGATAGGGAAGGGGGGAAAACAAGATGAGAGGCAGGGGAGAGGGGAGGGAAATGGGGACCAAAATATGAAAAAGGATATCAATGCACCTTCTATCTGGTGAATATAATGTAATCCTTCTATTAATTACAATAAAATATATGAAAAAAAACCTCTTACATGGTTTACATTACTAGGTTAAGTGATTGTCTTGAAAAGCAATACACAACTAAGAACAAGAGAACCAGCAATTATATTTCTAGTTTTTTTCATATTATAATCACCTAAATCCTAAATGGAATATATAATAGAATTCTCATCATAGAACAGCCTCTTTGTGGTTAAAAAATGAAATTAACTAAAAGATTAAGAGTCCATGTGCACACATGCCCATGGGAGTTATCAAGTGTTAGTACTAGTATTCATGGTAAGGTTTCTCTGGAGTTCAAAAACTTGCACATTGTGATAATCACCTATATTCGTTGATTTTATGAATGAATACATCTGAGCTAAACAATGTCAAGGTTTAGAAACAACAACAACAGCATCAGTTATAGGTTTAGGTGTACATGTACTTCTCTAGGACTATATTTTGCCTATTCTTTCTTACCTGAAGGTTTTATGCTTTCTATGTTTCTATTTTCTTTGATTTTTTTGCATAATATCTTATTTTTCTCCCCCACTTCCATCAAACATTTCCCCATATTCAAACTTCCACACATCACTGAAAATGAAGTTTAGGCAGGGCCTTCTCAAAAATTTTCATGGAGGGGCCGTGAGTTTGGCCTAGTGGTAAAATGCTTGCCTAGCTTGCCTGAAGACCCAGATTCGATTCCTTGGTACCACATACATAGAGGTTCTGATGCTCAAGTGGTAGATTTCTAGCCTTGAGAAATTCCAAGGACAGTGCTCAGACCCTGAGCTCAAGCCCAGGACTGGCAAAAAAAAAATGTACTCAATTCTAATTCAGTAACTGTAACCCTCTGTAAGTCACCTTTACAATACAAATTTTAAAAATCTTCTTTATAAAAAAATTTTCATGGAGTGCTAATAAATGACAATTCATTTTACTAGGAATCTGTGCAGATAAGAGGTACATAGCTTAACAAAATCATTCTTTTCATTTTTCTGTAAATTTTCAGTAGTAGTAAATAATATCCCTCAGTAATATGAGTAATATTTAGTAGAAAACAGAGGGTGAGGCTAATGATAATGGGCCATATGCTAATGTCACTATAATTCTTCACAAAAGGCCTGAGATGGGGTAAAGGTTCACCAGACTGGTTGAAATTCTTCAGCCCAAAAATGTAAAACAGATGGAAATGTTGTTGATGATAGATTAGGGAAAATATTTAATATGAAGAAGTGCTTGTCAGATGAACAATATAGAAAAAAAACCAAGCTAACACTCAGTTCTTTACAAGCTTGAACAAGCACAATCTAAAAAGAGAGGAAATAACACATTGCTTCAGAAACATTACTATATATACATAATACATACATATATAATACTGTTCATAAACAGGCTTTTCAAGTATCATCATTAAATGTCTGAATATCTAAGGATTTAGGAGAGTTTAGTAAAATATGTACATTCAATCAACCAAAGCACATAAGATAGAATAAATCAAAGAAATAAGGCATAATCTTGACCATTGTGTGAAAATCTCTCTGAGATACAAATATTTATCATAGAAATGCACAAATTCCTGGTCCCTCTAACATGAAAATAAAATGTTATCTACAAGAATGAAGATGCTATTATTTCCACCGAAGAATTTTCATTGAGAAATGTGAGCCATTAGACAAGCAAGTTTCTTGTACACAGAACTCTCCCAGACACCCATGTACACTACAAAAATTTCACCTGTTTTTCTCTATCAGTGCTTTTCCACTCGCCATAGTTTGGGGTGGAATGAAGGATTATGCAGTCACTTTAACTACAGCTCAATAGCTGAGATAAAATTTACAGTATATTTCAGTATTCTGGATAACTTTTGGGTCTCAAGGCTTGAAATTTTCCCTTTTTTTTCTGATACAGATGGCATCTTTCTTGGCTGAAGAGATAATCCAATTCCAGCAAAGTCAATGGTCTATGTCTCCATCATGTGCATTGCCTGAAGCCCATTATTATCCTTATGACAAAGGAAAGTTTTCTGGCCCACGTTTCATTACATCTTGATAGGAACAAATTCAGGTTCAGAATGGTGTTTGGCAGCACTGGCTTTTCACAGAGAAAAGTATCCTAAATTTAGACCTGTATCTGACAGGCTCTGGACAAAAAAATAACTGAACACTGTCATTTGAAAAATAATGGGCCCAAGTAAAGGTGGGCACAGTAGGGTAATTTATTCTTTTACTTATTTGATTTTTCACAGAACATACTTTTTTTTTGTAAAAGTTTACCACATAATGGGCCACAGCTATATCAAAATTAGAAGACAAGAAAAAAAAAACCTGTGAATTTACCACAATTGTGATTTCCCACTTGGAAATTTTAAGTTTTGTTGAAAAAGGAAGAAAACAGTAATTCTAAGTGCAACATTATTTGTGTATTTAAACAAGAAATACTTTGGTCTTAATCAGTTGAGAGACTTGGGTAATACAAATTCTACATATATAGAAAAATGTTGTGTGCATATGTAAGTTATTTCTCATTAGACTGAAAAGAAGCAAAGAAAAATTTTACTACTACCTTGAGTATGAACTTCTTGAAGATTCGGTATATCAGAGAAAATGTCACCACAATTATTTGTTATAATGTAAATATTACTTACACAGAGCTATCCTATTTTAGAGAATACTTTTATTAGAAAACTCTTGAATACTCACTTGATGAACAGTTGTTATAGGCAGACAGTAACAAAGCCTGGCATTCAGAAAAGCATGTGGGATTCTAAAAACCCAATCTTCAAGTATACCTTCCTTATATTGTTCATTATTTTTTAATTATATTTGTCTTTACACACCTCAACAAATTCACTATATAGCCATCGTTGTGATCATGCAAACTCTACCCATCAAACTTTCAACTAACAGTTATTTCTGCAACAAACACATCACAAAAGAAAAGATTTGTGCAAAAATTATTCATCACATTACAACTCTTCTTGTCAGAGCTTAAAGACTGAAAAAGTCTCCTTGGAGTTTTTTATCCAAGATTTACTGAAAAAGTAGTTACAACACCCACTTCAACTTCTTTTGTTTGTCTCCTAAGCTGTTCTTTTCTAAATTTTCATGGCATAAAGAAAAGGCAAAAGGAAATAAATATAAACCTGTTACAAACTGCATAAAGACTGCCGTAGCATAGTAGAAATAATTAATGATAAAGAAAATTATGAAAATCATTCCAAAATTACTCATTTATCTGGATCACCTGTCAACATAACTAAAATCTTTTGAAACATCTTTCATCTATTTATACAATAAATAAGGACCAAATTTGACTAGATGAAAAGCTAATATGAAATATGTAAGCAGAAAATAATCAGAACTGATGGAAAGATCTAAAGAGATCTGTTTGTATGACAGAGAAAGTGGAAATAATTTCTCTCACATTACACAAATCAAAGCTTGATTATTAGATCTGACACAAATACTACTATAAAATTATTGTATGGGACATTAGGTTACATACACTGCAAAGTAATTCAAGTTTATATTATAAATTACGTTGAAAAGTAAATTTGTCAGTCTAATAAGACTAATAACAGTTTTTGGATAAAAGCCAGAAAGTCAGTAACACTTTCTTAAAACTTTAAGTGTTCTTTGATTGAAAAGATGGAGAAAAACATACTGAAGTATAATGTTAATACTCTAATTGAATAAAATGTAAACAGTAAGCAAACATAGTAAGAAATAAATAACAATTTGAATCATTTTTCTAAGATAAATCAAATTTTCTTGTACATTCACTACATATTAGTTTTCTACCAACAATAAAGTAAGAGTCTGGTTGCTTTCTGAAATCATACATGTATTTATTGCCTTTAAATTTTTGCAGTATTCACAAATAAAAAACTCAAAGCATATTTTGAGGAAATAATGGAGAATTTAAAGATATTCAAAGGTCTTATAGTATTTATTTGAGAGGAACAAAAGAAATGCATCATAAATATCATTTGTATTATATAATAGCAATTAAAAATATTCTCAAAAAGGAAATAATTTATTTGGAACTTTCTCATGTGTCTTCCCTGTGTTTCCAGCCACATATCAATTAGTCACTACTTAGATTCAAACTCATATTTCAGTGTCTGATTTAAGTTCTTCAACTCATGTTTTTAAGTGTGCTATCCTTCATGGTGAAAATAACCTTGAATTTTCTCAGTAGTGGTTACTCCAGAGGGATGGTAGAAAGAAGACAGGGATTGTGTTCCTTAATCCAAGTTTCACTTCCTTTCCCTGCACAAGCTATCAGTGCTGTGTATGGTATGAGTGAGGAAGTTTTTTCCCAACTGCAAGCTGACAGTCCGTCAGTGAGATTGCAGTTCTGCTGCTGTTGCATAGGACTCCTATCCAAATATGTGCCCATATACCATCCACGGTACAACTCTAATTCAAGAGTTTATCTTCATGCATTTTACCAATGCAAAATGAAAGCCACAAATTTCATACATCCCTGACTTTCTCTGTGTATCTGAGTGCCAACTTGATCTTGCCAGAGATCTGGAAGTTGGTCCCTTATGTGACTAGTGGCTTTTTGCCGAATGTATATTGAGATGCTCAAAAAATTCCTCTTACTAAAGGGTAGCTATATTTTCTTTACAGATGTTAAGAGACCTTTTTTTTAAGGGAACTATTTTTTATTGTAATTAATAAAAGGGTTACATGATATTTGCCAGATAGAAGTGCATTAATTCACATACATTGATACCCTTTCACATGTCTTGGTACCCATTACCCTCCCCCCCACCCCCCCAACCATTTTGGTTTTCCCCCCTTCCCTATAAAATTTCAAATAACCAAATACAAATAAATTCAATATATCAGATAACAAAGTGAGGTACTATACCAATATGAGATACCCAAGGGACAGCAAAGGAGATGAGAGATAACATAGTACATTAAGGACAACAATCATTCATTATATGGCTTTTGTTTCTATATACTGGAGGTCTTTTCAATTAGCTTCATACTATATGGCCTTATGTATCAAGATTTTGCTCTATTGCAGATCTCTGCTAGTAGAGCCCAAGGTTTCCAAGATTGTTCTTTCTAAAGTAGTTTCTTTTGAACTCAGAGGAGATTTTAGCATTATCTCTACCATTTTCTTTTTAAACTTAGGCATTGGATGCTTTCCCAAAACTTTACTCTCTCTCTCTCTCTCTCTCTCTCTCTCTCTCTCTCTCTCTCTCTCTCTCTCTCTCTCTCTCTCTCTCTCTCTCTCTCTCTCTCTCTCTCTTGCAGAGGGCTAGTGCTCTGCCCAGGCTAGCTTCAAATCATAATCCTCAGATTATAGTCCTGAGACACCAGTGACCAGCTTCTCTTCACTTTTCAACAAGGTGACTGAGGTCACCTACTATGACCTAATACTATGGCTGAGGTCTACCAAACCATTTCTCCTTTCCAAAATTCTATGGATTGTTGTCTTTAATGTACTATGTTGTCTCTCATCTCCTTTGCCGTCCCTTGGTTATCTCATATTGTTATAGTATCTCACTTTGTTATTTGATATATTGAATTTATTTGTATTTGGTTATTTGAAATTTGATAGGGAAGGGGGGGAAACCAAGACGGATGGGGGGTGTGGGGGGGAGGGTAATGGGTACCAAGACATGTGAAAGGTATCAATGTATGTGAATTAATGCACCTTCTATCTGGCAAATATCATGTAACCCTTTTACTAGTTACAATAAAAAAATTCTATGGAATGACATAAGGGAGTCAGCTAGTAGTCACCTGTGGCTATGATATGTGACTTATTACAGGGTAGGAACAGAAGGGAATAATCATCAAGGATAAAGCACACGGAACATGATTCAAAGTAGCAAAAGTCTTCTCCAAATCAGTTCACAAAGAATTCAATTCCTCCAACATCAAATAGGAACAACATACAGGAAGAGTTGCTTATCAAGAAAGTTCATTCAAAATTCTGTGGTCAGGCCTTTTCTTGATAGGTATTCACAAAAGCAACTTCTGCCTGTGTATAGGAAAGTTCTGGACCCTTGAAGGAAAGCATTTATTCTGCAGTATTTTTATTATTTTGTGCTAGTACTGGATTTGAACTTAGAGTTTGGGTGCTGGAAAGCCTTGAGTTTTTGTTTTCACAATTGTCACTCTAACATGTGATCCCTACAACCTTTGGCTTTTTGGTG
This sequence comes from Megascapheus bottae, assembly GCF_031878675.1. Lineage (NCBI taxonomy): Eukaryota > Metazoa > Chordata > Mammalia > Rodentia > Geomyidae > Megascapheus > Megascapheus bottae. The sequence goes on from NC_143516.1 coordinate 50,141,903, forward strand.
GTAGATTGGAGATAATCATGGCATAGACATTTCTGCCAGGATGTACTTCAAACTGTGATTCTCAGTTCTCAGCTTAGCAAAGTTTACCAGCAAGAGCCACTGGTGCTCTCTTAAGCATATTCTTCATATGGACAGTATAGGAATGAAAGCTATTTCTATTAAGGAATGAGAGAAACCTTTCTATGGTTTAAATTCCCAGAAAATAACGACATAAGTTTGAGAACAAGCTTTTCTAAGTAAAGCTGTCTCAAGTACGGCAGAGTAACATTTTTGCCAAACCTGCATAGTTTGCTAATTCTTCATATTCAACTTTATGTGCTGAAATTATTGTATGATTTCTGCTTTAAGTTGAACTAGACCACTATGTTGTTTAAATTAGTTCTTGGGGTATATTAATTTCTTCAATGTGAATTAACTTCTAGCCTCAGAAAATTTAGAATATTGCTGCAGCTGACTACCACATATCAGAAATTAGTCCCATGACACCAAATAACAACATGATGTAGGCGATTCAGAGGAAGAAATCAGGACAGCTGGTAGCTAGGTTTATCTATACCCAAAAGTCATTTCAGACTAGAGCAAGTAAAAAAAGGAACAAGTGTGAAATCTGTAAAACATGTTCTTGTTTTTATGTGAAAAACTTTTCTTTTAACTGTTTTGATATATTTTGAATATTCAAATTATTTTAAAATATTCATTAAGGAAAAGGATTGGCTACTTTAAAATTCTCAGAGCTTAAAAATGGGAAATAAGAAAATGCTAAAATCAGAGCTAGCAGAAGCAAAATATATTTTACACATGTCCTAAGAAGCAGGTGGAGAATTGAAATGGCAAAGCGATCATGCAGGAAACTGGCTCTCAGTGCTTTCTGATAAAGCAAAGCTGCCATCCAGCAAGGCTAGGACCCACACTGATTTGCTAGCCCTTGGGTTTTATTTGGCTCCAGTAAATGCTAAGAAGCAAAACTGAGTTGAAAAGGGACAGTTCTAATTTTTTTTCTGGTCTCTGGATTTCAGATTTCTTGAATTCTTGGAAAGCAAAACTGAAGAATCCCTGACTAAAAAAGCTTTCTGGTAAGTACCTATGAAAAGTTCTGCTTCCTTCATAACAGGCTGAAAAGAGACTTCTATAAACCTCTTTGACATCTCAAAGTAAATAAAAGGTACAGACCATCTATTATCAAAATTCACCTGAGAAAGAAAGTTCTCTTTGAACTTTCTTGAGCCTGTAAATTTACAGACAGGAAAATAAACACAGAAGACAGGAAGTTGTATGCCAGAGTTACACAGCTAGTGATATTTGTAAGTACTCAGACAGTGGTAAGCTGATGATAAATTTGTTAGCTGCATGTATGTTCAAGAATGTTACATAGATTGCTGGAGCACATCAGAGAAAGCACATTAGGAGATGTGAGATTACCAGCACAGGAATGAAAGTACAGTGTGCATACACCATGCTGTTTGCACAACCAAGATTGAATATACTAATATTAGTGAATACTTGAAATATCAGGAAGGAGCTGCTGTATAAATGATCAAATTTACATTTTTCCTTATTTTCTAAGTATTATATGTATTACCTAGTAGCCCCAAACCATCTGTAATTAAAAGAAACAACATTATTTATTACTCTTCCTGGCTATTTACAAGATATATCTTTTGTGAACCAATGATGCAATGAAAGTTATAGATATATATATGTATTTATAAATACATACATATATATACATATATGATTATTTAAGCTTATCTCATGAGGTGTAATGCATTAAGTACAGGATACTAGTTCTTTAAATCATTGTTTAGTAATGGTTAGTATCCTACTAGGTTTTGTCTGATCTTTCCTCAGTGTATATAATCAATATTCTTGTCATCATACATAACTAATTCAATTAATTAAAAATTAAAGTTTTATCTACCAAATTTCAGCATCATTTAATGATTTTGAAATGTTTTCATCTTCTAGGTTGTTCTGTATTCTCATTTAGCATATAGTAACATTGGGTTCAAGAAAGTTTATTTAGTGACGATACTTTACATTCAGGGAAGTTTATATTCACAAATAGATTTCGAGTGTAAGTGACTAATGCTCAGATTCTAAATACTTGTTTTAATTATTAACTATTTGTGCCTAAAGATAAAAGTGATGAATAAAGGAAAAAAATTTCCAAAACAAGTAATTAAAAATGTATTGGCACAAAGAATTAATTTATAAAGGAGAAACTCTCAAGAGCTAGGAATAGCTAATTTTAAAAAGTAAATCAAATTAAGGGTCACTTGGCAACAATGCTTCTATCAATACTTGGGGAAAAAACAATAGTGAAAAATCATATGAAAAAACCATTTGTAAACACTGAGAATAGGTGAAACTACATACTTAGGAAAGAATATATGTAAATAGTTACAAACATTATATGGGAAAATTTTTCTCTTTTAAAAATATCTACTGAAATTCTTATATAAAGTAGCACTGGTTATCAGATTCCTTTCTGAGATATTGGTGTACTAAAAGTAATTCATTGTCTATAAATTTTCTTTCAATTTGACATAAAAATATGGATTATAGGCATAGGGGAACTTAAGAATATTGTTTCTTGATGTTCATTGCGTCTAGTTGATTTATTTTGAACACTCTGCAGTGTCTATCATACTGGCATGTGTTATAATGATCAATGTGAATGAGACATATTTCTGACCAAACCAATATAAAATACATGAAAATGAAACATGGCAGAGGGGCAAAGTCATTTTTACTTCTGTTTGGAGAAAAACATATTTTACTGCCTTTGACCTTTTAGTATTTTCTTTGCAGTTAGCGATCACATCACCCAACATTAAAAAAAAAAATCTCTTCCAAAAAGGCACAAAACAGAGACAGTAGAGATGAAATATCTATCATATCCCAGAGAAGAACATTCTTTAATGTATTTTTCTTAAAGTTTATGTTGCATTGATAATTTAAAGAGGAAGTATGTACCTATCCTAATTCCCATATTAATTTCTGAGGACCTATCAAAGTCTAGCAGGCTTCTTTGGATTTGTATTCAAGGCCAGTGTCAAGAAAAGGAACACAGTGCGAAGATCATTCTTTATTTAGCCACTCATGAAATTGAAGCATTTAAAGATAGATAATTATTCAGTATCTGTTCTTTATGAAATTATAATTGTATGGAAGTATTGTATGACTTCATGTTACAAAAGAAGATACTGAGGTTACTAAGATGTTCGTTCAAGGTGAAACACATGAATGATTTAAAAAGCAATTCTGGATTTTTGAATCATACTATTCTTAATTTAAATAAAATATATTACATATAATTTCTGAAACATATACTTAATATGTAATATAGTCTTATGTAAAATTATATATATATATATATAAATGTGATGGAGGGATTCAAGGAGTATATATATGTGCATATATATTCAGCAATATATTATATATTGAAGTATTATAGTTGATTGGGTTATATAAAGAGGATATGTATTGAGATACAGTTTTTGGTACTGTTCCGTGTAAAATGCTTATTGACCATTCTGTCACTGTTTCCTTATTTGCATTAGGAAATTGAAGATTACCACATTACTTAAAGAGTCAGAGACAATACATGAGTTGGGCTAAAGGCCAGAATTTACAACATGTGTCTCTATGTTCCTTTCTAGACCTTTTAGTATCATCTCTTTCTTTGTTTTTGTAACTTTGTTACACATTTTGTTTACTCAATGTAACATATTTGCACATTTTTGAGTTCTAAGAATACAGAAACTTTAGCATTTAGCTAGCTTTAACCAAGAACCTTCTTTTCTTTCTTTCTCATTATCTTTCTTTTTCTTTTATTTTCTTTCATTTCTTTAGTTTTCATCTTAACATTATCCTTTACTATTGCTGAAGGCTGGTGCTCTACAACTTGTGACAAAGCTCTGTTTCCAGGGTTTTTTGTTTGTTTGTTTTATTTTGTCTTTTTTTTTTTTTGATCTGTGTGAGTGTGTGGTTAATTGGAGATAAATATGGGAAAAGCTTATATATCTTGGCTGGCTTTGAACCATGACTCACAGATTTCAGTCTCCTCTGTAGAAGAACATAGATATTTATGGTTTAAATGATCATAACTGTGCTCCTCAAGCAATCAATATTTTTTATTATTTACTGTGAATGTTAAAGCTTGAAACTAGAGAAATACCTTAATCAATACAGATATGACTAACACTTGAAGATCTTATGTTCTATCCCTACCACAAAGCAAAAATCAATGAATGAATACAAAATAAATGAATTAAATATTAAAGCACATAGAGTTCCTAGAACCAGTGCTATAATAATATATTATAAACATCAGCATAAAAGTAATGAAACAAAAAGGTGGTAGTGCTTAATGTCTACACATGATCACTTAATAAAGCATTCTAAGTGCTAGACACTTAACCCCTTAGAAATGATAAAGTGATGTTTTATTTCATCATCAAGACCAGTTTGTCATATGCATAGTAATGTCATATAATTTTCAGATGAACAATTGAGGCCAGAGACGTTGATGTGATTTTTAGCAAGTCATAGAGCATGAGAGTCAAGAAGGTAGGATGAGTTGTCCATTGAATGAAGTTCTATGAATGTAAATGACACTCTACTCCATTTCACTGCATCTCTCTATTTTTCTAGGGGTTGAGGGTGGAAGGTAAAATAATACTTTAAGGAGAGGCAGTTTTTGCATCATGCCTATTAACAAGTTAGAGAAAAATCCTGAGCAATTGATCTCCTCCTCCTTCTCCTCCTCTTCTTCTCCTTCTTTTGTCAGTCTTGGGTCTTGAACTCAGGGCCTGACTTTCAGCTTTTTCTGTGTATGTGGTACTGAGGAATGGAACCTAGGGCTTTGTGCAGTCTAGGCAAGCCCTCTGCCACTAGGCCACACTCCCAGCCCAGAAAAATTAAGTTTCTTCGTTCAAGTTCCCAAAACTATTAAGCGATTGACTTGATAGTATTCTCCATATCTGGTACATTTTTTTTTGAGCAGCCTTACTTTTTGGGCCATAACAATTTGGACTCCTCTAGGGAAAAAAATTAAATTTTAGGATATATATTCATAATTCTCACTTTAAACTAAAAAAGCAAACTGGTTTGATGGCTGAAGTGTTGAATAAGCTCACTGAATTAAGAGAGGTCACTCCAATATCAGCTCTAAGAAACAGTGACCCCCAACAGTAAAGCTTCCAGGGGTGAGGGAATGATGGTACTGAAAAGCTGAGCTTTTCAGAGCTCACCTACCAAGACTGCATGTTCCTGCATCCAGTTTATTCTGCCATCAGTTTCATGGATAAACTCAGCATTTAAACCACTGACTCTTTGAAAAATTTGCCAGTTTGTCAAGGAAACAGACCTTGCACAGAACTCCTCTAGTACAGCAAGCAAATTGTTTACAGAAAGTTTTCATCGGGGCAAGTGAACCAGCTGAAACTATGAGGCCCAGGCCTGTACCCCAACAGAATGTTGACTGAAGTGCATTCCCCAGTGTATGTGCAGACCTTTGGAACTCTTCAAGAAAGAAAACATCAAAACACAGCAAAGTAATTTACAAGGAGAGAGGAAGCCAGAAAAATGGAAGCCTTATAAAGAGATTAGGGAAGGACGCCTTTTATGTAGACAAATATTTGAAATTCAAATTCTTGTAATGCTAGTTCTATCAAAATATACATCATCTTTCCTATTCAGAATCAGGGCCTTAGAAAAATGAATAACAAGAGTTTAAATGGGATTGCTTAGGTTTGGAAACAGTGGGAAAAGGGTAAAAGGAGAAAAATATGAAGAAAAGATGTCGACATGACTAAAATACTTCACATGCATTATGAAAATAGAAAACAAATGCCTTAAAATTGTTTTAAAAGGGAGACTGTGTAAGAAAATAGTATAGTCAGTGAATTTTATTAAATTATATTATATGCCTGTGTACAAATACTACAATATGTCACTTTTGCATATCAATATGCATTATTCTAAAAGAGGGAAAAGCTATTGATAAAAGGAGAAAGAAACATGTGTTTCATGGATTTTCTCATTTATAATAATTAGTATATGTCTATGACAATCCTAGAAGAGGATATATATATATATATATATATATATATATATATATTAAACAATGCCAAGCTGAGAGCTCATGCCTGTAATCCTAGCTACTAAGAGGGCTGAGATCTGAGGATCGTGATTCAAAGCCAGCTCAGGCACTTAACACCACGAGACTCATCTCCAATTTTCCACTAAAGCACCAGAAGTGGGGCTGTGGCTCAAGGGGTAGAGGAGTAGCCTTGTACAGAAAAGCTCAAGAAAGTGCCCAGGCCCAGAATTCAAGCCTCACTACCAACAAAAACTAAATAATAATAATAATAATAATTTAAAGGTAAAATAAAATAATGTTAATGAAAATCAAATCGTTACAAGAATACTTTGGAGTTTTATTTTTGTGTTTAATGTGTTGTATGAAATGATTTCTGTTTTCCCCCCTTTTGTTTATCTGCTGTTGTCACTGTTTTTGATCTTGGTACCCTGTATCTTGTATATATGTTTATCTGATTTGTTGAAGGGAAAGGGAATAACAAAATGAGGATATATTGAACAAAGTATGAACCAATACAGAAAAAATATTCACAATATTCCAATTCTTTTGAACTTTACAATTTGGGAGGAGGAAAGTTATGGAGGAGAGGAAGTGGAAAATAAAGGAGAGGGTAACACTGTTGGGCATGAAATGTATTCATTATGTAACTGTAATCCCTCTGTATGTCATGCTTACAATAAAATTAAATCAAATTAAAAAAGAGAGGGGATAATTTTAGAAAAGGAAAGACAACCTGAATACAATTTATTTATATACTCTAAAAACTTTGAACATTCTGGGTTTTTTTGTTTTAGATTTGGCTGATATGTTGTCTTCTAAAATTAATAGAACCTCAGGAAAAAATGAATTGCCATACCTATCCCATTCAAAAATGTCCTAGAAAAAAAGTCTTTCTTTGTTTTGTTTCACTCTTTTTCTCATATATTTTTTATTGTAATTAATAGAAGGGTTACATGATATTTGCCAGATAGAAGGTGCATTAATTCACATACATTGATACCCTTTCACATGGTTTGGTCCCCATTTCCCTCCCCCCACCCCCCACCCCTCATCTTGTTTTCCCCCCTTCCCTATTCAATTTCAAATAACCAAATACAAATATATCCAATATATCAGGTAACAAAGTGAGATACTGTAACAATATGAGATAACCAAGGGACAGCAAAAGAGATGAGAGATAACATAGTACCTTAAGGACAACAATCATTCATTATGTGGCTTATGTTTCTATATCCCAGAGATCCTTTCATTTAGCGTCCTACTATATGGCCTTTTGTATCAAGGTTTTGCTCTATTGCAAATCTCTGCTAGGAGAGCCCAAGGTTTCTACTGATTATGACAAATGAAGGAAACCATTGAGCCTAAGTTCCTTTGAGTCTGGCTTACTTCACTTAATATGATCTTTTTTTTTTTTTCTGGTGAGTTGCTTTTTATTTCTCACTTGGATTTACATTTCCATGTTTTGAACCTAATGGTTTCCAAGCTCTAAAAGCAATACACATTGAGTTTAGGTATCTGTTTCTAAAGCAGATAAAGATGACTTGAAGTTTTAGCAGATTACTGAATGTTACAATCTGTTTGAGTACAGATTTGCTGCACGTTGTTTCTACTTTTTCTAATGTGAGAAAAAGCTGTCACACTAGCAATGAACTTCAATGACACTGAGGAGGTGACGTGTTTTTTTGTGTGTTTCTTTTTTTCTTTTTTTGCCAGTCTGGGGCTTGAACTCAGGGCATAAGCACTCTTCTTGCTCTTTCTCAAGGCTAGCGCACTACCAGTTATGCCACAACATCATCATCTCCTTCATTTTCTATGTACATGGTACTGAGGAATCCAACCCAGGTCTTCCTGCGTGCTAGGCAAGCACTCTACCAGGAGGCCAAACTCCTGGCCCGAGGAACATTCTTTACTGGGGAATTTTTTTTGACAGTCGAGGGACTCGAACTCTGCACCTGAGTGGTGTTTCTGAGCTCTTCAGTTCAAGACTACCACCTTAATCATTGAGCCACAACACCACTTCTTATTTCTGGTGGCTAATTGTCTAAAAATTCTACGAAAGTTTCATTGAAATTAGTACTTGGACTGGCTTTGAACCCCAACCCTCAGATCACAGCCTCCTGAGTAGCTAGGATTATAGAGTTGCACCACCATGCCCGGCATGGGAAAATTCTTTTGGTGGCCTGTTTCTTGCAATTCCACTACTTGGCATTTACCCAACCATCCAGAAACAAGGACATACTAAATCCACTAGCACAACAATGTTCATTGCAGCACTATTCACCATAGCAAAGATATGGAACCAACCCAGATGTCCCTCAGTTGATGAGTGGATCAACAAGTTGTGGTATTTGTACACAATGGAATTCTATGCTGCTGTCAGAAAGGATGACATCACCCCATTTGTTAGGAAATGGAAAGACTTAGAAAAAGTCATATTAAGTGAAGTAAGCCAGACTCAAAGGAACTTAGGCTCAATGGTTTCCCTCATTCATCATAATCAGTAGAAACCTTGGGCTCTACTAGCAGAGATCTGCAATAGAGCAAAATCTTGATACATAAGGCCATATAATGTGAAGCTAATTGAAAGGACCTCCAGGATATTGAAACAAAAGCCATATAATGAATAATTGTTGTCCTTAATGTACTATGTTGTCTCTCATCTCCTTTGCTATCCCTTGGTTATCTCATATTGGTATAGTATCTCACTTTGTTATCTGATATATTGAATTTATTTGTATTTGGATATTTGAAATTTGATAGGGAAGGGGGGAAAACTAAGACGGGAGGGGGGGTGTGGGGGGAGGGAAATGGGTACCAAGACATGTGAAAGGGTATCAATCTATGCGAATTAATGCACCTTCTATCTGGCAAATATCATGTAACCCTTTTACTAATTACAATAAAAAAATTAAAAAAAATAAAAACATAAGATCAACGAAGGCAGACATATTAAAAACAAAACAAAACAAAACAAAACAAATAAAGGCTGTCAATGGGGTTGTTGTGGCTTAGTGTTAAAGTGCTTGCCTAGCATGCAGGAGGCCCTGGGTTAGATGCCTCAGTATCACATAAATGTACTCACACACTACCACAATACCACTCTACCAGTAGGACAACTCCCAGCCCCACTGACAGTTTTGAACCAAAAAAAATCTAATCTAGTGCTCTAGGCCCTGAGTTCAAGCCCTAGTCCCGATCCATTAGCACCAGAGAAGCCAAAACTGCACAAATACCAAAACAAAAATGTGAAAATGTTATAACTTTTCAGCAAAATCCAATAAGACAACATAGTGTATAGTTTGTTAAAGATTTGGCAGAAAAATGGTGGTAAAGAAGAAAACTCATCCAAATTCAACATGAGCTTATACGATGCTGGAAACAGGCCACTTAATATGATCTTTTCTAAGTCTTTCCATTTCCTAACAAATGGGGCAATGTCATTCTTTCTCACAGCAGCATAGAATTCCATTGTGTACAAATACCACATCTTGTCGATACATTCATCAACTGAGGGACATCTAGGTTGGTTCCATACATTTGCTATGGTAAATAGTGCTGCAATGAACATTGTTGTGCTAGTGGATTTAGTATGTCCTTTTTTCTGGATGATTGGGTAAATGCCAAGTAGTGTAATTGCTGGGTCATAGGGAAGCTCTATGTTTAGTCTCTTGAGGAACTGCCATACTGCTTTCCATAGTGGTTGAACAAGTTTGCACTCCCACCAACAGTGTAGTAATGATCCCTCCTGGCCACATAAGGCAAGAAGCAAGCATAAAGGGAATCCAAATAGGGAAAGAGGAAGTAAAACGATCCCTCTTATCAGATGACATGATCCTGTATTTAAAGAATCTTATAGACTCTACTCCCAAACTCCATGAGCTGATTCAAAACTTTGGAAAGGTAGCAGGTTATAAAATTAACCCTCAAAAATCAACTGCCTTCCTCTACGCCAACAGTGAGAGGAATGAGGCTACAATCTGGAAAGCAACTCCTTTTGCAGTAGCCTCAAAGAAAATAAAGTACCTAGGAATTACCTTAACTAAGAATGTAAAGGACCTTTTTGATGAAAATTTTAAAACCCTGAAAAAGGAAATTAAAGCAGAACTGAGGAAATGGAAAAACCTCCTATGCTCCTGGATTGGAAGAATCAATATTGTGAAAATGACAATCTTGCCAAGGTCTATCTACAAACTCGATCCAATACCCATCAATATCCCAATGTCATTCTTTAAAGAAATAGAAGAGACAATTCAAAATTTCATATGAAATAATAAAAGACCCCGTATAGCAAAAACACTTCTTAGCAGAAAGAACAGTGCAGGAGGAATTTCAATACCAAACTTTAGACTCTATTACAGAGCTACAGTGACTAAAACAGCTTGGTTCTGTCACAAGAACAAGCCTAAAGACCAATGGAATAGAACTGAAGACCCAGATATTAAACCACAGACCTATGGCCACCTAATCTTTGACAAGGGAGCCAAAAAATAGAATGGAAGAAAGATAGCCTCTTCAACAAGTGGTGTTGGCAGAACTGGTTAAGCACCTGCAGAAAAGTAAAGTTGGATCCTTCTTTGTCACCCTGCACTAAAATTAACTCCAAATGGATCAAAGACCTGGAGGTAAAAGTTGACACACTGAAAACTTTACAAGAAGGAATAGGAGATACACTAGGCCTCCTTGACACAGGTCGAAACTTTCTTAATAAGGACCAAGAACCACAACAAATCAGAGAAAGGCTGGATAAGTGGGACTGCATTAAACTGCGGAGCTTTTGTATGGCAAAGGACACAGCTAGTAAACTAATTAGGAAGCCTACAGAGTGGGAGAAGGTCTTCACCAACCATACAACAAAGGCCTCATATCTAAAATATATCAACAGCTCAAAAAATTGAATCAATCCAAAACTAATCTCCAAAGAAACAACCATCCCATTAAAAGATGGCCCAAGGACTTAAAGAGTCTTCTCTGAAGAAACAAAAATGGCCTATAGACACATGAAGAAATGCTCAACATCTCTGGTCATAAAAGAAATGCAAATCAAAACAATGCTAAGATTCCACCTCACTCCAGTTAGAATGGCCAGGTTCAAGAAAACTAATAACTACAGTCTTTCACTTCTGAGGCCCACATCCCATCCCAAGTCATATAGTTCATTTTCAACATAGTGTCTAGTTAGTATAACTGCTAAATGTGTTCATTCTCTGTTGCACCATTCCTGGGCTACCGCCTTTTTTTCTCGCAAACCTGAACTTATAGAAAGGAGAAAAGGTAAAGAAAGCAAAACAGCAACAAAGGAGAAAAAAACAAATCAAACAACAAAACCTCTTGTTTCCATTTCATTTTGATAAACATAATTGAACATGATCATATGCATATATGTGTGGAAAGTCTTAAATTTTGAACACAAGAAAACTAAGAAGGCTGGCAGCCTATAATCATAGAGCATGCACGTTTTTCTAATTCAATTAATGAATAGAATCCTGATTTCTTTCTTTTGAATGCATTTTTTAGTGTTGTTGTAAATGTGATATAAAGATGTGTTACAGTCAAATAGATTTCCTTTCTTTTTGAACAATCTGATTCCATTCACTGAGGCTATGATCTTTTCTGTAAGTCTAGAGAGGGAAGACATTTTCAATGCCAGTGTGATCATTTAGTAAAATTCTTGGAAATGCTACATGGCACTTTCACACAGAATGATTTAAAATGATGGGTGCCATTCATATTTTATCCCTTCCTTTGCAAACCTCTACCTAAATTTCATGCATCTTTGCCATCTTTGTTTATAATCCATGAGGATGAAAAATCACCCAAGATGGAGAGAAGGAGTAGAAGTATCCAGAATATATGAAGACTGTGTGTTCGTTCTATGACCAGCTCTGGATTGCCTTCTGGACTTAATGAATAGTATGATTTATATGTATTGATCACAATACAGTTAAAGGACAATCTGATCCAGTGAATTTCACTATGGTGTGTTCCTTCATGCACCTGCCTGTTTTACCATGTGAATATTCTGTTTTTAAGTGCTCCTAACACTTTTATATCCCTTTTTTCTTAGCCTGTTTCTATAGGAGTGACTTTTCTACTTTTAGAATATATATTTTTATTTTATTTTAGTTTTCATATATCAGAGAAACAGATAATGCTTGTATAAATATGTCTGCCTTATTTTGTTTCACTTGATATCCTGCAATTTAGAATATTTACTTGCAAGGAATATTTTATTTCTCTTCATGGCTGAATGATACTACACTGTATATAACACAATGATTTCTTTACCATTAATCTGTTGGTAAACTTATAACATGATTCTATGTCTTAGCCAGGTGAGTGCCAGGTGAGTTTTTGTTTGCTGACTTCATTATTTTCTGGCATATTACGACAAAATGAGGAACTAGAGCATAAAATAGCTATATTTCTAGTATTTTGAAACTTTGTAAACTGTTTTCTATAGATGGTAATTTATATTCAATATGTTATACAATAGGTATAATAAATATATATGTGTGTACATATATATGTTGTTTTTGTCATGGGGCTTAAATCTGAAGCTTGATGCTGTCACTGAGCTTTTATGCTCAAGGCTATCACTGTGCCAGTCTGAGTCACAAACTCCACTTTCAATTTTTCATAAGTTAATTGGAAGTAAGAATCTCAATGACTTTTCTGCCTGGGCTTGCTTCAAACCACTATGCTCAGATCTGTCTCTTGAGTAGCTAGGATTACAAGTGTGAACCACTAGCTCTTGATTTAATTTATATTTTATTTACTAACTTATATTTCCACAAACAAAATTTGAATTCCTTTCATGAAAATTTTACTAATACCCAAACAGAAGACATAAATGGCCTGTCTCATTTAAGAAGTTATATTTATAGTATTCATTTTAGTGTCTGATTCAATAAAAAAAATGAAGTAGCCAATTGGTCTATAGCTTTAAGCTGAAAGGAAAGGACTTGATTTTTGTATTACTTTTCATGATTAGAACTACTGTTATGCAAATCAACTTTCTTTAGAATCTTTATCTATAATTGAATGCACTATAGAAAATTTCTGATGTCAAAAGTGATTTTGTTAATGCTGGGTGTGGTGGCTCACACCTGTAATCCTAGCTACTCAGGAGGCTGAGATCTGAGGATCAAAGTTCAAAGCCAGCTCAGGCACAAAGGACCTGAGACTCTTATCTTCAGTAAACCTCTAGAAAATGGAAAGTGGGGATTGGGTGAAGGGTAGGACTGTAGCCTTGAACTGAGGAGCTCAGGCACAAAGCCCAGGCCCAGTGGTAGGGTGGTAACCTTTAGCTGAAGAGCTCAGGGACAGTGTCCAGGCTGAATTCAGGTTCCATGACCACCCCCCCACACAAAAAATAGTTGTTAAATAGTGAGGTATTTTTTGAATAGTTGCAATAAGAGAAAAAAATAGAAAAATAGTTCTTGGAGGAAGATATGATACATTTATTTACCTTTCCAAAACTAATATAATCCCAAATGAAAAGAAAATGAATTCAAATTGATTTGCATGTTCATGTTTATGTTCCTAGAGTTCTTCTAGACAGCACATGTTAATATTTTGCTATGATAACATTTTGCTAATATTCAACAGACTAGAAACAACTTTCCTAAGTGAAGTTCATCCTTGTACACTCTTTTGGATGGAAAATTTTATTCCAACATGAATATTGTTTCAGAAAAAAGTAACAAAATATGAGCAATGAATATAAAATCTGAATACATTCAGTTTACCTTTTCTCCTTTCCTTTTAAAAGTCTAGCTGTGTCTTTTAAATAATTCACTTACATGACTAAAAATATGAGTTGAAAATATGGGATATGGTTGGTAACAAGTTCAGGTGCAGAGACACATCTGAGACAAAGGTAAGAATATTGTTTGACTGAAGGTAGATGGATACTTGTTGATTTATTGCCACAAAGGAGGAAATAAAAGGTTTCTGAACCCTTGACTGCTGTTTATGGAGACATGTCCTTCAGACTAGCCGGGAGTTTTTGCATTTCATTGATCAAGTTTCATGTACTTGTACTCACGTACCACTTGGTTGGGTGACTCCTTTGTACAACCAAAGATAGAGACACTTTGCAAAATGAAATCTACTCATTTCCTGACTCATGTAATTATAATACTTGTGTAAATTACCTTAATAACAACAATAAAATAAATACATTTTAACAGATAAGAATTATTTTTATTTATTTATTTTTAGAGTGATATTTTATTATTTATTTTTGTAGTAAAGAAACAGTATTTTGTTTTGAACAGAGCATGGGATAAATAAATAACTCAGATATATGAATATCTAGGGAAAAGACTAGTACTAAACAATACCATAATATCCTATATCATATATTTGCCTAATAGAGGTACAAAAATGCCTATTTTCTTTCCTAAGGTTTATAGAAGTTTACAAATGAAAAGGCATTACTACAATATAGATGTCAATAGCTCTAATGAGGGAAAAAGTATATCTCATCATCAATATCATAATATTCAATAGGCAGATAGATAGAAAGATAGATCCTCCAACAGAGATAGATCCTCCAAACAGAACATGGTACTGATTTCACACTTGGACTCTAGAACTGTAAAGAAATAAATTTATGGATTTGTTTTTATTTTTGCTTTTTATGTATTTATTTTTTTAATTTTTATTTTAGGGATAATGTATAGAGGGGTTACAGTTACATTTACCATGGAGCAGGCATTACTTCTCACACATTGATACCCCTTTTCATGTTTTTGTCCCCATTTTTGTCCCCCCACCCCTCCCAATCATCTTGTTTTCCTCCCTTCCCTTTTCTGTTTCAAATAAACAAATATATATATGTATATATACATATACATATATATATGTATATATACATACAGCATTCCTGGTAACAAAGTCAGATACAGTAACAATATGAGATTAACCAAAGGGCCAAAAAGAGAAGAAAGATAAGATACTACATTAAGAACAACAATCACACAAGACAAACCTCCTGTTTCCATATCCTAGAGATTATTTCATTTAGTCTCACCCTATATGACCTTATGTACCTAGGTTTTGAGCTACTGTAATCCTTTCCTAGGAGAGTCCTAGATGTGTACTAATTATTACAAAAGGGGAAAACCATCGAGCCTATGTTCTTTTGGGTCTGGCTTATTTCACTTAATATGATTTTTCCCATGTCTTTCTATTTCCTTACCAAAGTGGAGATGTTGTGTTTCTGGGTCTTTATTAAGAAAGTTCTGACCTCTGCCAATTAGACCTAGTGTATCTCCTATTCCTTGTAAAGTTTTCAGGGTATCTGCTTTTACCTCAAGGTCTTTGATCCATTTGGAATTAATCCTTATGCAGGGTGACAGAGAAGGATCCAACTTTATTTTCTGCAGGTTCTTAACCACATCTGCCAGCACCAGTTGTTGAAGAGGCTGTCTTTCTTCCATCCTGTTTTCTTTGAAAGTTTTGCCTAGTGTTAGAGTGCTTGCCTAGAATGCATAAAGACCAAGGTTCAATTCCTTCTCACCACATACTTAGAAAAAGCCATAAGTGGTGCTGTGGTTCAAGTGGTAAAACTCTAGCCTTGAGAAAACCCAAGGACAGTGCTCAGGCCCTGGACTCAAGTCCAGGATTCCCCTCCCCCCCCAAAAAAGAATTATTTTTAGTGTTATAAATACTTTCCAATTTTGTGTGTGTGTGTGTGTGTGTGTGTGTGTGTGTGTGTGTGTGTGTGCATCATGTGGTTGAACTTGGCCTAGGAGCTCTACCTGAGCTCTTCAGCTCTAGGCTACCACCCTACCCTTGAGCCAAGCCTCACTTCCCATTTTCTAGAGGTTAATTGGAGATAAGTGTCTCAGGTATTTTTGTGACTAGGTTGGCTTTGAAACTTGATCCTCAGATCTCAGCCTGTTGAGTAGCTAGGATTATAAGTGTGAGCCACCTCGCTCTGCTACTTTCCAAAATTTTGATGTATCTCATCAATCTTACTGATAGAACTGTATACAAGCCACACCTGTTGATGATGGTTTTATAAGCTTTCTTTATAGTCAGTAATTGTTACTACCTGTTTCAATGTTTTTTGATCCCTACTATGCCAGATATGATTTAGCACCACAAAAAATAGAAAAGTAAATACTGTATATAACCAAGCTAGGCTCAGATATTCAGTGTTCTTCCAAAGTTGCACAATTTCATTTTGAGACCATTTTCCATACTGATGGACATGGTTACATGTAGGTTTGAGTTTTTTCCTGGCCTTCTCAGCTTCTTGTTAATTTAGAAGATTCTGCTTGAGGCCCAGTGCTGCTGCATTAGTGATAAAAATGAAACAGCCTGCCAGCTATATACTTGTTTGCAAGAAGATGTGGTACTTATACACAATGGAATTCTATGATGCCACCAGGAAGAATGACATCATCCCATTTGTAAGGAAATGGAAAGACTTGGAAAAAATCATATTAGGTGAAGTAAGCCAGACCCAAAGGAACATAGGCTCAGTAGTTTCCCGCATTTGTAATAATTAGCACACATCTAGGACTCTCCTAGGAAATATTACAGTAGCTCAAAACCTAGCTACATAAGGTCAGATAGGATGTGAATAAATGAAATGAATTCTAGGATATGGAAACAAGAGGTTTATCTAGTGTAATTGTTGTTCTTAATGTACTATGTTATTTCTCTTCTCTTTTTTGTCCTTATGGTTATTCTCATGCATTTACTGTATCTGACTTTGTTACCTGGTATATTGTATTATACGTTTATTTGTTTATTTGTAATAGGGAAGGGAAGAGAGGAAAACAATATGATGATTGGGAGGGGGAAATGGGGACAAAAAAAGAAAGGGTATCAATGCGCAAGAAGTAATGCACCCACTGCCTAACAAATGTAAGTGTAACCCCACTATACATTATCCCCACAATAAAAAGGAAAGATTGACCACACTCAGGTTTACAATCTCTTTAAATAGGTAGTTTAAAGGGACCATTAAAAAACTGAGTCAAAATTAACACACTTTAATTACTCACACTCTCTGCTTTATTTCTTGAACAATTTGAGGTATATCTTAGTTACTCATACCTTCTGCTGATTCTCTACTTGCTGAAATTGTCTTACCAGGATAGATAATCAGCAAAACCCAACCTACCTGGTCAACACCAGAGCTTTTAAGCAACCCAATTAAATAGGAAAGATGAGCTTTCTCACACCTTCTCTCCCCTAAAAAGAAATGGTAGTTCTGTACTTCATTCCTATTCAGAAATCTAACTTTTCCTTGCATGCTTTCACATTCATCAATGATTGTCAGCCTAGCTGTCTATTAAAAATACCTTTAATCTAGCTTCCCAAAATTCAAGAGTTTGTTGACTGCTTGACTCTTGACTCTACTGCATGCCTTTGATCTGTTTCTTTCACAGCTAACATTCTTCAACTACTTGCCGCAAGCCTACACTTCTGGCTTTCTTTCTTTCTTTCTTTCTTTCTTTCTTTCTTTCTTTCTTTCTTTCTTTCTTTCTTTCTTTCTTTCCTTTTCTTTTTGCCAGTTCTGGGGCTTTAACTCTGAGAACTGTGGGGCTTCCTGCTGTCACAATGCTCCTTTTGCTTATCAAGAACTCCATACTTTGGGCCACAGTGCTACTCACGTCTGGATTTTTTTGCTGGTTAAATGAGGATGATCATTTTGGTAATTTTCCTGCCCAAATCAGTTTTAACATGCAATCCTCCAATCTTGTTCTAACTATAGGCACAAGATGCTTATGGTCAACTGAAATGCCCCCCCCCCACACCCCAGTGTATTGGATAATAGTGTCTGATTAGGTTAAAGCCCAGTCTGTTGAAGAACAGGATGTATGAATCATGGCCATACTGAATATGTCAATACCTCCTCAGCATATATAATGCAGCATACACCTAGGGCTCCATAATAAACATTCAAGTAAGAATAATGCATCATCAGTTGTGCTCTCAAAAGTGGTTGATATGATTTACCACTGAACTGAAGTTGCATAGTAAGAAGCATGAGGGTGCCTTTCAGGGCATTCTCCATTTGCTTATAACATAAGTCTAACAACATGTCTGTCATGGAGAGTTGTATTGCCAGCTTTTCTAGACAATGATTTAATCAGCAGGACAGCTGGATACTGCTTCTGAGATGCAAAATCCCTGATGATGGATATCCAAGCATAACAGGAGTATTACTGTGTCTTTTTGTGTCTGCTACATTATTACCAAGCATCTGCTTGGAAAGCAGGTTCTGTCATGTTATGAGGAAGAGACAGAAATATCAAGAATAAACATAAAAAACATATAGGTTCTTCAACAGGAATGAAAAACCTCATGTTAAGGTTTTATTATGTAATTGAATATATACATACTACCGTACCATTTATAATAAATATGAATAGTTTACATGATAAGCATCTCTAGAAATACTGATGTATACAGGGGCATCCCAGGTCATATGAAAAATCTCTAACTTATTCTGTCTTGTGACACTGTATTTAAAGGGCATGTCACTCAGGGCATGTCATGCCAGCAGATCTCCAATTTCTTGCCATTATTTCAGTCTTGTTTGGAAAGTGGGTTTTTCCCAGGCATAAATGAATCAGACTCTATGAGGAGAGTGCATTAGAATTTCACTGTGCCTTATGCACACTGTGCAGCTGTCTAAGGGGCCTTTTTAATCTCTTTTTCTTCTCACTAATATGTATCACTTATAGTAATGATCATATTTCGGGTAAAATACTTTATTTAGGACAAATTCTTCTTAAGAGTAGGTACATACTTGTTCTGTCAGTTGCCATTCACAACTACAAGGTTTCTTCAACTGACATATGGCCTGCTGAAAATAATGTTTAACTGAGAGAACAACCTCATAGTAAACATTTGTGACAACCTTAGGTTACAAATGAGAAGAGGAAAAGCAGTGGGAAGACTAAATTGAAATGTAATAACAAAAAAAATTCAGTGAAAGAAGTGTCAATTTCACAAACGTGAAAGAGAATTTGAGGAAGTCCACAATGTTAAAAACTCCTATAACAAGAAGCAAACCAAGTAATTTCCAGATTAAAAATGAAATGAAGGCATCAAAAAGAGGATGCCTTTTTACATTGTTAAAATACATTTTAGACTGCATGAGGGCTTGTTAGTAAATTTTATTATCTCAGAGATATCCTAATTTCCATGTCTCAAAAGCCTTGAGATCTAGTTTTCCATGGACACTCAACTTCTGCGATACCAACAGCCATCATATTACTTTCTATGTGTAAATATCACATCAGATATGCTAAAATATATACATCAAATAAATGAAAGACACCTCATAACAGCAAGTTATATGACTATTTTCCACCTTGTTTTGAAGCTCAGTCAAGAAGGGGCCTATTTCTTTTTTTTTTCTTTACATCATTTTTATCCCAGAAGAAATTACTCTGTTCTTTGTCTTATTTTCTACATCATGCTACAGTGGTGGTTCAGAATACTGATGAGATGATGTCATTTTAAAACTTCTCATTTCTTTGAACACATCAAACCTGATCTGAATATTTACAGTTCCATGGGTCTTCAAGCCATACAGCCTGTCTAGGTTGTCTCAAAATGAGTAGAAGTTCAGAGATTCCACACTCTAGATCTTTGTGGGCTGACAAAAGAGAAACTGGAAATCAATCTACTGTACACCAGCAGGGATTGCCAGAGGCTACAAAATTTTTATATTACTCCCAAGAAAGGTTCTCTATATAACCAAAGGTCCATTTTTAAGGAAATTATTTTACGATAAATAATGGTGTGAATAGTAAGGGGAAATAGAATCTAGGTGATAGCAAAGATTGTCTTTATGTTTTAGAAAGAAAGCTGTGCATTAAAGTAAGAAATTTTCTCTAGTATGAGAAATGCTGTATCTCTTATGAAATTAAAATTAGAAGCTTGGCTGGAATTAATTCGATAATAAACTTCTATTATTTATCAGAATTTTACATCAAATTTTCTACCAGGAGTTTTTGTAACAGCCTCTCATTAGAAAGATCAAAAATATACATTGATATTTTTTCTAGTCTAATATGATTTGAAAATATTTAATGATAATTTTTTAAAGAAATGAGCATTTGCATAAACATTGTGTACCCAGTATTTTCATAATAATGAGTATTTTCCTGTTGGAAATCTTTCTGTTGTCTATGAGAATGAGCAGGGGCATTCCATCTGTGGGCTGGTGCAAACCAGGCTCTGAGGATCTACTTGGTGTGAATCAATGTGCATCCAGTTGAGGTGGCAATGGTTACACAAGTCCAGCTATAGTTAAAAACTGAGTAGACCAAATATAAATGTCATATATCTAGATGCATGTACTGTTTTAGGTGCTTTAATATTAAAATATAAAAATCAAGAACTCAGGGATAGCAGGCCTACTACAGTTTATGACCTTGTTTATAATAAATACACATTACAAAGTTCAGTGAAAAATGATTAAATAAAATATCAAGATAGTTTTGATTGGACATTCATATTGGCTCATTATCCTCTTTGGGAAAGTTAACAGAAATGAGAGCCAGGAAAATATGAATTAAAAAACAGGAACTGGTGTCTGGTAACATAATCAATAGATTCAGGAGAGAAAGAGCCATGGAGATATTATTTGAAGTTCTGGCCACCTTCAAAACCATTCTAGAGTCCTTCATATTTTTGGTACCATATGTGGGATATTATAATAACGGCAGCTATCTTTCCAAGTGGTAGCAAAGAAAAAAATCTGAAATATCCACTTATAGTACCTATATGTATTTTATGAAAAAATGTTCATGTATTCATTCATTGAAAAATATCATATGCATACTAATCAACCATGAGCCACTAAGAAAACCAATAGGAATGAAATTCTTTCTAACAATAGCAAGAAAGGTTTAATTCTAATGGGAGAATTAAATAGGAATATGCAATGTTGACTTAATCCAGTCTTGCAGGATTGATTTATTTTTGAATGTGTCTACATATAGCATGTTAATTATTTTTCTGATGTGCTTCTAATCACTTGTAATTGCACACCAGGCTTACAGGTGTCAATCGAAATGATGAATTGGTCCAAAGTGGAGAATATTTATCAAGGGGGAAATTACCCTGAACGTTTTTTGTCATTCTGTGGACATTTTATGACAACCGTGATGCCTCATGTTCCTTTGTAATATCACAGACTACAACAATAGACTTTCACACTTGGACAGTCAGAAATTACTTAACACAATGCATTTACTAAAAGAGAAAACACTGACATAAAAATCTCATATTTAAAAGTCAGGTTCACGGGCCGGGAGTTTGACCTAGTGGTAGAATGCTTGCGTAGCATGCACGAAGACCCAGGTTCAATTCCTCGGTACCACATACATAGAAAAAAGGCAGAAGTGGTGCTGAGGCTCAAGTGGTAGAGCTCTAGCCTTGAGAAAGTCCAAGGACAGTGCTCAGGCTCTGAACTCAAGCCCAGGACTGGCAAAAAAAAAAAAAAGTCAAGTTCACAAAACTTGTTAGTGGTATATTTTAAAGTAGAATACAGTTCTTCACATTAAGAAATATATAAATGCAGTTTGCTATAAAAATAGATCAGAAATATCTATAAAATAAATAAAAGGTTACATTACTGTCCATTTATACAAGAAAAATTTTGAAATCCTTAAATATCAATACATTTTTTTTCTTGAGTTGGTTGATAAACCCAACCAGAAACAATTAAATGAACTTAATGTTTTTTATAAAATATTAATTCTGACCATGTCGTTTGAAATTTTTTCTTTGGTAAATTTACATTTCTGTTTCTAGAAATATGAGCTTGCAATGAAATAAAGGCATAAAGGTCACTAATGGAGGTTCGACAACCCTTGGAAAATTAGCATAACCCAGATAATGTAAGGGATGAAGAAATTACCTGAAAATTAATATGACTATTTTTGTTTACTTGGCAATGTGAAGTGTTTATGAGGTAATAGACACTAATAACGTTTGAAAATATTACCACATAAAACATTGTGAAATTAAGTATCAATCTAAGTATAAATTAAAAGGAAAGTAAAACTAGTTCATTATTATTAAAGCATAGTTTCTCAAAATAAATATGTATGTAGGAAAAGCAATGTGGAAGGGCACAACAAAGCTGCTAAAGTCTAAAGAAGAATTAGCCCTGCTTTTATTCAGACATGTAATAAATATTTAAGTTTAAATGGCCAAAACACTGAGCCCATCAAATATCTATGTAAGGTATATAGAAAGCAGATATTTCTGTGTGTGGAAGTGTAAGATTCTACACTGAGGGGGTAAAGAAACACTCACTTGCATGCACGCATTCATGTACATACTTAACTAGGTTTTACAGATATTTCAAAAGAATATCAAATGCTGATTTTGTCATTTATGCAAAACACAGATATTTGTGAGTGATGCTACCTGGTGACAAAGTTATAAGCAAAGAACAGGACTGGCTGGAGTGAGTGAAGATGTGCTTTTATTTTATTTTATTTTATTTTGCTAGTCCTGGCCTTGAACTCAGGGCCTGAGCACTGTCCTTGGGCTTTCTCAAGGCTGGCACTTTACCATTGAGCCACAGAATCATTTCTGGCTCTTTCTGTGTATGTGGTATGGAGGAATTGATCTGGGTCTTCATGCATGCAAGGCAAGCACTCTACCACTAGGCCAAACTCCCAGCCCCTGTCGTTTTATTTTAGACTCCAGTGATCCTCAAGCAGGCCAGTAGTAGATTCCATGAATCAGATTAATCTGTGCTTTATCTTTTTCTTTATTTTCCTTATCACTTCCTCTTTAGTTTTAATTATTCTGCAAATTATAGCATAATAATTGTATCATATACATTTAAACTTGAATTGGCTAGGATATAGTAACCATCACTAGTTGAATGATAGCAAGTACTTGTAATCCTGGAATTTGGAAAGATACAGCAGGAAAATTGTTGCCTAGCACCATTCTGACTTGTTTTATGTGACTAGACTCTGTATTATACAACCAAATAAATAAAGCTGGCTCCACTATAACATTTAGATGCAAATTAAATCATTATATACTTAGAAGCAGGACACCAGTGGCTCTTACTTGTAAACCTAGCCAAAGAAGAAGGAAGGATAAGATCTACAAGCCTGGGATTTGAAAACAGGTGGGAGAGAAAAACTGTTGAGATTCCATCTCAAAAATACCTAGGGAAAAAAAGGGGTTGGATATGTGATGTATGTTCACCACAAGTGGTAGCAAAGGTATTTTCTTCCAAGCAAGGAAGCCAAGTGAATGTGGGGGCCCAAGTTCAAACACTGGTACCAGAAAAATAACATCACTAAATTTGCAGAAAAAGAACAGAACTAGCAAATTTGAAAAATATATCCACATTCTTCTGACCTGTTTATGTGCTCCATTCATTCACTGTCACCAGTCTTACTTTTCCGGAAGGTGTGAAAAGTTAAGGAAAGATAATGTGAGTAATATTAAAATGGAGAAAACTCTATCCATTCTTATGTAAAGGAAAATGAAAAGCCTCTGACAGATTTTAGTTTACTTTGTTCAGTTTACAAAATTCCCAATATGTGAATATCCCAAATATATAACTTATTTAATTCAGCTGTTTCACCTCAGCTTTCAGTGAATATTCAGTAGTTTTTAATGTTTGCATATTTGTAATAAAACACAGAAAGAGTATTTGAGTTCTTTAACACAATAAGATAAATGCAAGCAGCATATAAAATGTGTAGTGCAATTATATAAAAAATGTAAGGATAGATGTGAATACTGACTTTATTTCAGCAAGAGGAGTTCTAAAGGAACAAAACCTCCCTGGATAAAATTTAGGTATATCATATAGAATAAGTAACATACAAGGTGTTTAGAAAAAAAAAACCTATAAAATGCAAGGAAACATGGTGAGGTGGAAGAAATCAGATACTAATGGAAACAGTGAGGAAAGGAGGAGAAAGAAAAAAATGGATTTCTAAGAAGTGGGAAGAGTTAATAAAATAGAGTAGAGCTCTAAAGAGACATCACTGGTATAGTTGCAGTAACTTTATCATGTGTGTGCTTAGGGGCCCGATTTGAAAGAGGAAGATCTCAGGAAGCATGAGGGGTAAAGCAACACCAGCAGGTGCTAGAAACAACACAAAAACTGTTCTTGAAATGTTCCTGGGAATGAATGGAGACACACACATATATTTTGTGTGTGAAAAAATGGGGAAAATCCCAAGTAAGTAGTCTAAAAACTTATCATGGATTTTTGTTTTGTTTTGCTTTTATTTTGTAGGCCCTGTGGCTTGAATTCAGGGCCTGAGTGATCTCCTAAGACTTTTACTCAAGGCTAGCCCTCCATCACTTGAGCCTCAGCTTCATTCTGGCTTTTTTGGTGGTGAAATGAAGATAAGAGTTTTATGAACTTTCCTGCTGGCTTTGAACTGTAGTCCTCAAATCTTCATTCTCGAGTAGGGAGGATTATAGACATGAGCTAGAAGCCCTATTGCAGTTTTTAAAGTTTGGGTTCACCTCCAAATTATCCACAATCATACATACATCAAAATGTTATTTCAATATATTATTCCTTAAGGTGAGCCACTTACCACCAGTATACCTCTCTATATTTTATTAAACTTATTTTGATAATTTCACATCATGTGTTTATAAGAGCAATACCTTGTCTCTAAAATGTTATTAACAGGAACCACAGATATAGCACAATAAATTATGCACTGCCATGTCATATGTCAAAAATATTTTCCTTTTGTCATTTCTCCAATTGAAGAGAAAGATAATTCAAAACAGCCCAAGTTTTTCTAGGGCTGGGATGGAGGGATGGGATAATGGAAAACAATAGTTCTTTGACTTAAAAACGTTCTATTTGGAAGAGTTGTTAAACTCTGAGGTAAGAGAGATTGGGAGATTCAGTAAATAAACTAAATCCACTGAATTATAAATTGTAATTGGGTGAATTTTATGGTACACAGATCATTTATCAGTGGAGCTATATTAGGAACAGAAAAAGAACTAGTAAATGTTTTTAGTCAAATGGTATTGAATTGAAAACTTTAAATGCCTGCTGGTGAAGGAATTGCCTATTCTGTAGGTTGACTGTGGTCATGACTCCAGAGAGCACAAAATTAACTCTAATGGAGAAACTTTCTAAAAATTATACTGAAATTTTTCAAAAAGCTCTTTCTACTTCTTTTCTGTTATCGAATGGTCTTGAAATAATTGTCTTAAATTATATCTATATTCAACTTCCATGAAATCTTTGGAGCATAGATAATTGAAAAGTCCCATATAGTTTTTTTTAAACCTAATAAATTTTGATTTATTGTATTTTATTTTGCAATATCTCACATTTATAGCCCAGGTTAGCTTGACATTTACTGTATAGGTCAGGTTATCTTTGGTCTATATTTTTCTTAAGTCTGCCATAAACTTCTGGGATTAGAATCACAAACTACCAGGCTAGACCTTCTGACATTTGATCTTAAATTAATTATTTTTATTAATAGTCCATAAAGGGTTTACCATTCACTTCCTCACTTAATATATAATAGCCTGCTGTCTTTATGTACTTAAGGAGAGTTTTATCATTGGGTTTATAACATACAAAATCAAAGTAAAAAAAAAACAAATATTTAAGCAACTTGATGATCAAATATTCTGTTTTCCTCAATTACATATTTAGTCATTTATATATCTATATCACCTATTTCTTCTAAATATTAATTTTATTATTTTAACACAGAATCAGACATATATGATACACACATTTTTATCCTGAATTGGTTTTCAAGTTTATATAAACTAAAATTTGAATAGATTACTCATCTTGTATTGGACAGTGGAAGCTATGTTATCCAAATTTCTATACTAGATAATAATTGAATTTCATTATTATTATTAGTGCATGTAAATATCTGATAGGAAACAAGAAGAAATAAATATTCTGACAGTACTGAAATCGGGCTTAGACAGGAACCCACAGCACTGAGGCATTAGGAAAGACAGTTTGGAATTCATTACAAACTGTTCCACAATATCAACTGTATAGATCTGGATAATTTGCACTTAGCTTTTCCTCAGTTTACTTACATGAAAAATGTTAATTTTAACTAAATGTTATGATATCATGAATATCCAGAGTAATTTATATTTATCATGTTATGGTACATAATTCATTTTATCAGTGCGATAGATAGATAGATAGATAGATAGATAGATAGATAGATACATGTAGATACATGTATGGTATATATATGTTTATATATACTCATGCATTGTGCATATATATACTCATATATGCAGAGTGCATATACATATATATGGTACGCCACATACATGGGTGTATATATGTGTGCACATACCATATACCATGTAAATACACACTTATAGTATATATGCTATACCATATATGTGTATGTCTTATTCATAATATGTGTATGTGTGTTTAGAAATAAGTGTACATATATGTCTGCATGCAGTAGTCATATACATGTGCATATCACACATATTTATGAATTTATATGATTAGATCCATAAAATTTAAATTTACTAAAATAAATATTGGTATGGATAAAATTACTTTTATTTTCTCTTTGATATTTATTATGGCTTGAATTCAAGGTATCACAATCTTACTCAGCTTGCTTGCTCATATTTGGTGCTCTACAAGTAAATCAAAGTTTCCAGTAACATTTTGCGGGACAATTGGTGATAGTGTATTATAGATTTTCTGCCCATGTCAAAAAATTATTTGCTCCAAGATTCTCCTGATCTTAGCTTCCTGAGTATCGAGAAATATAGGAATGATCCTACTCAAATCTCTTACCCAACCTTTCTATTGACTTTAATGGGTTGTTCTGATAAATCTGAATTACATGTTTTTTTCACACATCCTATAGAATATTATACTTTCTCCTCAGAACCATGGACTTGAAATGGGATTATGCATCAGTACACTGGATTCACTGGATTTTAGTTTTAAAGCTTCATGTTATTCTATAAAGTATATTTTGCAATTAAATTATTATTTATGCTCAATAAGTTTCATTCAAATTAGTGGATCAAGGTTAGCCAAAGATAGACCCCTGGAAAATATATTCTTATCCTACTAAATAGGTGAGTCACTTGTAATCTCTGGCTCAAAATTTGGTAGAAGTGGTTTTGTGCTCATTGTTTACCTGTACTGTATGAAGACCAGATTTCCACTTTCCTTTTCCAGTATAGGTATTATTTGAGAAGCCCAAAAAGCCACTAACAAGTCTTATATGAGAGATAATCAAATTCTCAAGCCATCTTTCTCCTAAACTATCACCCAAGCCAGACATAACTTCTTATTCACAGGAATAAACCCTATCTACACTATTCCTTGATTTTCAGTTTCATCGTGTATCTATAAAAGAAGGACAAGAAATTGCTTGCCTGCCTGACTAAATTGCAAAATTGTGAGACAAGCTGATGATCAATTTAAACCAACGCATTTTGTTTATTAGGAAATAATAGATTACTAAAACTTCAATTTACCAAACAAAGTCTTTAGGATTTAAGTAATGTCACAAAGAATCTGTGCTTCCTACATCTTTAGATCATAAAGATTTTTATTTTGTAATCTGAATTCTACTTGTAAAATTAGTTTTCTTCCCTTAAATATCATTATTTTATGCCTAGTAAATATGCAGTGAATATATTTTAAAGAGATAAATGATTGAGCATATAATCTCATAAAAGTTATTACTTTTCTTTAGGAAGCAACTAATTTGATAACTCTACCACTTAAATATATAGAGAAATGAAGAAATATAAGCATTAACTTACAAAAAAAAGTCCTCATCAAGTTATGAGATTGGAGAATTGGGGGACTCATTAATTTCTATGGTTACAGATTTTAAAAGAAACCAAGGAAACATAAAAGAATAATAGATCTTTCGGAAAAATTAAAGCTCACTATAACTATTTTTCTAGAGAGGTTCTACAAAATGTTTAAGCAATGTACATCAAATTCCTTAGTTTCTATGAAAGTAAACTCAAACAAGAAGCACCTTATAATTAGTGGCAGAGTGTCTTTGTGCTGAGTTATTATAATGTACTGTCACTCCATTAGGTGAACACGACTGTGTGGAGTGAGGCGGGAATAATTAGATGCCAGATGGTGGTATCAAGTCCAATAGTGAATGCCTATGCAATATGCATGAGGAGTGACTTTATGCTTGTGTTTATCCATTTGGTATCATTATGCTGCTTTTGGACCTGAATCATTGTCTTAAGGAAAAAAATATTTTTGGATCGGAAACTTTTCTGCTCTGAACAATTTGTGATATCACTTTGTCATATTCTGATCATTTGTCACCCTACTCAACTTGTGGAATTTCTGAGAACATAGTCTGTTCTCGCAATGCCAAAGAATTAAGCTTTCCATTATCTAGAGCAACTGAACTTTCTGGATATTATTCCGTGTATCTGCCAACAGAATAAAGTTTAAGATTGGTATCTTTGAAAATTGAATCTAGTTTTTAATGATTGTCATATTTCTTGGCTAAGGTACTTTTTAAAATGCCATCAGTGGCATTAGTGATTAATCACTTTATGTCTTTTGACCACTGATAGTATCTCTTATTTTCATTATAGACATAATAAATTTGAGAATTAAAAACTGAATCAGATAGATAGTAGATTCCATTACTGATATTATTAATTCTTCAATGGAGAGTTCAAATTTGCTTTTGGTCTAGATTTGTGTTAGACAATGTTTAAAAGGAGATTGAAAAATTTCATGTCAGAAATCAAAGACCTGTTGTATTTTAACCTGTAGCTTCCTCAGGACTCATCTGTGAAACTTAACCTTGAAATGAGGCAGTTAGTACCCAGTCTTGACTTTTTATTAAGTATATAGTACTAAATGGTTTGTGTAGCTGTTAATAGAGGTGGATCAGTGAAACATGATCATCACAGGGGATGCAATGGATGGAGTTTATTTTGTAGTTTTCCACCTGATGTTTTCGGGGAACTAGGCAGTCGAGTCCTCAGTAGTAGCTCTGAGGCCATTATGGAGGGAAAGTGGACAAGAAATACAGTAAAGACAGGTTCAAATTCAAAAATTACATCTGGGACGCAGGCTGAAGCATGCCTTTCATGATGTGTTGAGCTTTGAAGTCGTCTCTAACTTGAGGAAGAAACTAATGTTTTTCATCAGGGAGCACAGCACACATGCAGTTCAGGAGTAAAGGAGCTGAAATGGTAAAACTTGACAGAAATTTTGGGAGGATGAACTTTGTACCTGTGAAGAGCAAGTAAGCGAACAAATCAATAGCAAATTGTTCAAATTAAAATCATGCCTTTCTGATGACCTTGCAGATATTACATTGAACTAAAAGATTGCCTTTTTAATTTTAGGTTATTGGCTGAGTTTGGGGTGACACATCTTCAAGTCAGCTGCTC
Organism: Megascapheus bottae; assembly: GCF_031878675.1. Lineage (NCBI taxonomy): Eukaryota > Metazoa > Chordata > Mammalia > Rodentia > Geomyidae > Megascapheus > Megascapheus bottae. Next base: position 50,171,430 of record NC_143516.1, read on the forward strand.
CAAAGGCAGAGGAAGGGAGAACTGAGCTCCATAGCACACTTCAAAAGCTGTAGACCTTATCTGAAAAATAACCAAAGGCAAAAAGGATAAGTTATGGAGGCCCAATCAGGAAAGTGTTTTTCAAGAATGAGGACCTGGGATTAAGCAATGCCATTCTCTCTGTACATATACATACAAACATGCATGCATACATGTATGTATGTATATATACACACAATATGCACATTTGCAGTGATGTTAATGCTGAGATTTTAGAGAATTCACACTTATTTATTCATTCTTACCCCTGTTGTTACATTTTTATGCTGTATTTTTATTTTTACATCTTATAGTGATGATGTATTTATTGATTCACTCTTCAAAAAATTGTCTCTAGATTTGTCATTGTCATTAAAAGTATGAGTGAATGAGTGACTTGGAGAAATGAGGCAAATATTACTAAATATAATTTTAGAAATTTGGGGGAAAAGAATGATTTATTAGCCGCAGCATTCATTTATGTAATTTTCAGATTACTGTAGCTAATATAACAGACAAATATGGTCACTAGTTTATTTTAGATAATTTTAACTATTAAACAGTTTTCACATGAAATACATCATTTGGCTTTCATGTTCTTTTTATTTTTAAATTATTTTATTGTTGGGTAATGTATACAGCAATTACAGCTGCATTCATCAGGTGGTAGGTGCTTTACTTCTGGAATATTGATACCCCTTCTCATGTTTTCATTTTTTTCACTCATTTTTCTCTTGGTATTTTATGTTCACTTGCAAAAGCTCTTATGTTTCTAATTTGATGGATATTCAAAATCAAGCACCCATATATTCTTTTGATTGTCTAGAATCAACTTTTCAATGTTTATCAGGAACATTACACAATGTGAAGCCAGGATTCTTTGTAATTTCCAGTAGTAAAAGAATCAGCTGGGCTCAGTGGCTCACTCCTCTAATCCGAGCTTCTGAGGAGGCTGAGATCTGAGTACCAAGGTTCAAAGCCAGCCGGGCCACAAAAGTACCTGAAACTCTTTATCTCCAATTAATTCTAGAAAGCAGGAAGTGGAGCTTGGCTCAAGGATAGAGTGGTAGCCTTGAGCTGAAGAGCTCAAAGACAGTGCCCAGGCCAAGTTCATGCCCCATGACTCATAAAAGTAACAATAATGATATTTATAAAAATATACTACGAAAAGTTTTGTCAAAATAGAATCATAACATTTTAGAATTTTACTTATTTGTTGCTATTAGTCATGAAAGTTTTCTGAAAAAAGAAGAGATCCAAATTTCAGTTCTTTTTTACTTGCAAATTATGACGGAATCAATTAGTGTTTGTAGCCTAAATAATATTATATTAATGTTGAATGAATAAAATGATTTCTTTGCTAATATTTTATTTGCATTTGAGGTCTTTCATTTGAAATGATAGAAGTTCCTGTCTAATATGTTCAGCAGTGTTTACTGAAAATCAATGACAGCGATAAAATGTGAATTCATATAAGTTATAGAATGAATTTCTCAAAGAAAAAAATATGATTCAGAAAATATGAAGAAAAGAGAAATCCCTAATGGCTTAATATTTGTTGGTTGACTTTCTAGGCAATTATTTAGGCTAAAACACTTGCAAAATTGTGTGTGCATGTTTGTGCTTATGTGTATGTGTTTGTGTATGGCTAGATGTGTGTGTGAACAGAGGTAAAAATGATTTTTCTCTTCTGGTCCCAATAAACAACAAGGTTCCCATTTATTGTTCCATGTAATATGAAATTGGTTTACATATTATATGACTTAGATCCAGTACAATAAATAATAATATTAAAGATAAATATTAAAAGAAAAAATCACCAGCTCTAGGATCACCTGCTCACAAATGCCAAGTACATTATGATTTATCTAGCTGAAAAAATGCTAACCTGAAACACAAGTTATTAACAACAATTAACATTATGCAATATTTAAAATGTCATTACTTCATATTACATACACTGATCTATTCACACTGCTTCTTGCAACTCTTGGTATAATTTACTAATATGAAAATTTCCTTTGTTGACACAAACTGAAGGGTCCTGATTCTAATAATTGAATTGATTACTTTAAGTATTCCACTTTTTCAAAATAATGTGCATTTACAAGAATTGTGTTCAGAATGGAAAGATATCATTAGAGACTAAAACTTCCCAAGTGAATTCATCTGTAAAGGACAAAACAGTGACGAGACCTAACATAATTGAAGGAAGCACACACACACACACACACACACACACACACACACACACACACACACAGAAATGATATTAAAATAATGCACAAAACAAAGACGACTTCCTTTTGAAACATATATCTGAACTTTAGAGCTTCTGGATTCTTGCAAACATTCATCATTTATTCTGCAAGTTGATTTTCATGAGAGTTGATTAGAACATTTATAGCCATAAAAAAAATCTACACAAGGCTTGGAGTTTGGCCTGTGGTAGAGTGCTTGACTCGCATACACAAAGACCCGGGTTCAATTCCTCAGTTCCACAGACATAGAAAAAAGCCAGAAGTGGTGTTGAGGCTCAAGTGGTAGAGCACTAGCCTTGGAAAAGTCTAAGGACAGTGCATTCCAAGGACAACCATTGGAAAAAAGCATGATTTAGTCAACACTTAGGTATTTTTTCAATGTAGCATGAATATTTAATACTTATGGTTGAGGATAAAATATGAGGCTCCAAAAATAATGGCTTGATTTTTAGTGATTAAAACATGTTACAGAAGTAAGGCCCTGGTTCATTTTTGCTAAAACTCATCACTTTCCATTTCATCAGACTTAGATTTTTTTAGTGGGAAAGAGCTGCAGTCAGGATGCAAACAATATCCAGAAATTTACCAAACACAACATTATTATAGGAGCTATGGTACATGCAGGGTTAAACATATTTTGTGAGAATATTTCTATCAGGAGATTATTTACTAAGCCTGATTGAGCCCCATTATTCTTTAAATTCCTATGATTTAAGTTATTAAAATTTAAATGATGTGTAAATAATTGGACTGATGATGAGACAAACCAAGGCTTGCTAAACAAACATCTATGCTGCAGAGTGGAAATAGATGTGAATTAAAAGAGAAAGTATACATACCACATTGACAATATTCCTCCTGGTAAGTTGATTTGAAAAGGATTTGATAGATAATATATTTTAAGTCTAAGAGTTGTCTAAAACAATCTAAATCAATGTTAAAGGGTGGAAGTGAATGGAACCCTAAGAGATTTCTTTTATTCTGAAATATGCACATTGAACTACAGAATTATGGAGCAAAGTGACTTTACTAATACATATTTTAATATGCTGATATTATCATACAGATTCTATTTAAGCTATGTCAGTATTTATCTATTATTATGAGAAATTTTGTTTTCTATACATCTGATTTTTTCATAGTTATGGGTGTTTGCCTTGGAGATAAAACAAATATAAATCTCATACAAACATTGCCATTTTTGAGATCATGGTGACAAATTTATTGACTTCTTTATGTAAATTGTAAAATTTCTGAGAAAACTGCTTATATTATAATCTGATGATTATTCTTGATTTTATGCCAGATGAAAGATGCATATGATTAGCTTGAGACATTTTTGCTTAGTGATAGGAAAAAAGTGTATAAAATACATGCAGAATAAGAAAGGATATCTGAATATTGTTTGCCTAGGAAATTATGCATGCATGGTATAATAAATATTTTTGAAATGTTATTATTCTGATTACTTTAGTTTTACTTGCTTAGTTGTATTTACTGTGACCAAAATATTGAATAGTTGAAAACATTATAACCACCACACTTATATTAAGTAATTGTAAGTTGTGAAGCATTTGCATCACCAAATGAGAATGGATATGTTTAATATATTTACAGTAGTTAGAACTTTGTGTTTATAGTACATAATTTAACATATAATATGAGAAGTAGAAAATAGCCTAGCCAGATGTTATTATACAGAATATAAGCATTATACTTAATTTACTGATAATGTATTTAACAAAAAATTACATTAAGCTATTTGCAATAGTTTAACAAAACAACTAACATTGTGTTAATTATTGTAGTGATTCTAATAGGCTTTGATGCTAAACTGAAATTAGTTGGCATAAAGATTAATACAATGATTAATTTAAAGATAATATAATGTTCTTGGAAATTCAGCAATTCATCTTCTTTATAGGTAAAAGAGCAATGTGTAAAAGTCAATGTAATGTACTTTAAATGAAAAAATGTTTGACAATTTCACAATTTTTGGAACTGAAAAGTGTTTTGAGTTTGGATCATTGCAGTGAATGAAGACATCATATTTTGTTAAATGAAATCATATTAGCAGGCAAAATATTTGCTTGCTATGGATTTCCAGTGGGATATAGAAGTCCCAGTGGAATAGTCTTTGGAGAAAGTGGTTTAAATAATGACTAAAGTTAAGTGTGATTGAAACAGTGAGGCCTGAAATGGAAAGAATTGGTGGTTTTATACAAGAGAAATTGACAATGTGGGTTATGCTTATAATCCTAGCTAAATGAAAGGCAGAGATTGGGAGAAATGCAGTTCCAGGCCACACAGTGCAAAAGATATTCTAAAACTCTGTCCCAGTTGAAAGAAGTGTGTATGGGACTATATGGCCAGAAGTATAAGTCTGCAAGGGGGAAAAAAGCAGGTCCCTATCTCAACAAAACAGCAAAAAAAAAGCAGTAGAAGCTTGTGTCATTGGTATAAGACCTGGCTATCACGTGCAACACAAATTTTTTTTTTAAAAAGGAGAAAAATTCAGTACTGGAGGAAGGAAAGAAGGAAGGAAGAAGGAAAGAAGCAAGGAAAGAAGAAAGGAAGGAAGGAAGGAAGGAAGGAAGGAAGGAAGGAAGGAAGGAAGGAAGGAAGGAAGGAAGGAAAGGAAGGAAGGAAGAAAGGGAGGGAGGGAGGCAGGGAGGGAAGGATGGAAAAAGGGAGGGAGGGAGGGAAAGAGGAAGGGAGGGAAGTTGGAAGGGAGGGAAGGAGGAAGGGAGGGAGAGAAATGAGAGAGATAAATGAGAGGGAGAAAGAGAGAAAGGAGGAAAAAGAAGTAAAAGGAAAGTAAATAGAGAAAGAAAAAGAGCAAAAGGTGAGTGCGAAAGAGAGAAAAGGGGAAAAGTGAGGGATGGAGGAAGGAAAGAATGAATGAAAGAAGGAAGGAAGGAAGGAAGGAAGGAAGGAAGGAAGGAAGGAAGGAAGGAAGGAAGGAAAGGACTATCTCCCCTCTTCCTCTTCTCTCTTCTTTACCTGTCTTACCAAATGCACTAAGGAAAGGATATTATAATCCAGCAAAAGAGTCCACTGGTACCTACATCTTGGATGTTCACACTACAAATTAGATAGATAGATAGATAGATAGATAGATAGATAGATAGATAGATAGAGAGATAGATAGATAGATAGATAGATAATATGTATCAATATCGATAGATTTCAGTATAGATGTAGATAATGATGGCAAGCAAAGCTAGCAAAGACATTGCTCATGAGAACAAAAAGAAGCACTTCAAAAAAATCTATTTCATGGGCCAGGAGTTCGGCCAAATGTTAGAGTACTTGCCTAGCATGCACGAAGACCAGCGTTCAATTTCTCTGTACCACATACATAGAAAAACCTGGAAGTGGAGCTGTGGCTCAAGTGGTAGAGCTCTAACCTTGAGAAAGTTCAAGAACAGTGCTCAGACCCTGAGTTCAAACCAGTACTGGCAATGAAAAAATATTCAATAATTCTACTTTGAGGATATTATTTCTAACTAGCTTTTTAAAGTATTTTAATAGTATGCCAAAATAAATTTTATTTATCACAATTATTTTATAATCTACATAGTAAGAATTTGGTGTCTACCATGTTTTCAAGCAAATCTTGTGAATGAAACGTTATTTACAACTGATGTTATTTCCATATTTGGAACATAATGCATCCTTAGGTTACAGGATATTATTTTTTAAATTTGTTTCAGCATTGATTGAACTACATCCTTAGCTGTAATTGTTTTGTTTTACATTTCTAATTTTTTTGAATTGATATAGGGGGTAATAGTAACATGAATCAGGTGAGGAGGAATGAGTACAATTCCTTTCAAACCATGTTTCCTTTTCCATTACTTTCTTATTGTTTGTTCCTCTATTCTAGTGAATAGCATTCTCATATTTGCTCACCTTTTCTATGCCCTCCCATACTCTCTCAAATAGAAACAAACTAGCAAACGGAGACAGAAGGTTAAGAAAACAAAAACAGTAACAATGACAACTAAAAAAAAACTGTTTCCTTTTCTTGGAGTTCATGTCATAGAATATTATTTTATATGATCATATGCACATAGCTATGGAGCCATTGTTAACCAAAAGTGTGTCTTTTTAAATAGAATATTCAAATCTTCCCAAAGATTCTTTTCTTTTTTCTTTTTTTCTTTGTTTGTGGGTCGTGGGTCTTGAACTTGGCCTGAGCACTGTCTCTTAGCTCTTCAGCTCAGGGCTACCACCCTACCTTTGAGCCAAGCCCCATTTGCCATTTTCTAGCGGTTAACTGGAGATGGAGTCTCAGGTGGTTTTGTTCCCGGGCTGCCTTTGAACCTTCATCCTCAGATCTCAGCCTCCTGAGTAACTTGGGTTACAGACATGAGTCACAGCTCCCAAAGGTTCTTTCTGTTGACCTTAGTAATCCCCTCAACATGACTAATGAGTCAAAAGAAGCAATCCATAGGGTATATAAATTACAGATAGCAACCAGAAAATGAATTGCATGATGAAAACCCTGAAGGAGAACTTAAGAATTTTCAAGAAATGTCTGGCTTGCTGTGAATAAAAAAAAACTGAGAAATTCAATTATAGGAGAAACTTTGAAAATATTATTATTTTTTCTTTCTGGGTTTGAATATTTGGAAGATATCATCAGAATCTAAATCTTTGTTAAGAGAAAACTTATTTAGAGTGAACTAGAAAACTTATTTAGATTGAACGAATCAAAAATTTCCAAGAAGTGTGATTTTGTATGTTGTAAATATACCATATGATAAAAAGTAGGCCTATGTAATCATCATTCTTTAAAAGGAAACTTTCTCTATAAATCATGTTGCTATAACAATTTATTCAGTTTGCACCAATGTCCTTTTCAGTTTTTTTTCTCATTTGTTGTAATCTCTATATTTTTTTCTTAAAAATCTCATACAGTCCTGGAGTGGTGCATTACTCTTTCTCCTTTGTTTATGGCAATATCAGTGGCTAATGCTGATAATAGTCATATCTTGGAAACAACTGGTGTAATAAAATATTTGAGGTATAGCTCCATGGTAGAAAGCATGCCTACTAAACACGAGTGCCTGAGTTCAAACACCAGGATTGGTAAAAATAAAGTAAAATTTTTTCTCTGGTTCATGAAAGTGTATTTCATAGATTTGTTAAGAATTTGCAATGAGTTTCAACTTTCAAGATCTAGTTTGAAATGTTGTAATGAATTATTTATTAAAAACCATGAAAGCATTTTGAAAGCTGATTGCATTATATTTTTGTAGTTTTATGTGACTGATAAAAAAAATGCTTCTTTCAAGCCTGAAAAAGAAATGTATAAAATACAATTGTCAGTTGCTCATGTTAGAAAAGAAGACAGAGTATGCAGTCGGTGTCAATTGGAAATAAGTGACTGTGGATGGCAGGAGGCTGTTCCCAAGGAGAAAGATGACAATTCAGTTTGTTACACAGTTGCTTAAGTCAATGATGTGCATTATAATTTGGAAAGTATCATCTGATTTGCAGAGCTAAGTATGCTATACCAGAAAGGTAAGATGCAAGTGATAGTGAGTCAACCTTTAAATTCATTTTTCTCTTCTTTGTTACCTGTCATATTTGATTCGCAGATTCCTTCATCAGGCTAACACAATCGTAGCAATTTAGACCTTAGAATTTCACTTGAGTAAGAAAAGGCTTTGTGTTTGTAAGGTTCATTTGAATGGTATTTTAAATCCTTTGAAAGTTCAGTATTTTTAGGAAAGAAAACTACGATAGATAGAACAATTAGAGCTTGACTATAGAATCATAAAATCACTGGCAGCATTTGCATATATGGTATAGAAAATGTATACTTTCTTCACATTGATAGCCTTTTGTAAACCAATATACACATGAGCTTGGGAAATACTGTAAACTCCCAAGCTCCCCCAAAATGTGAGAAACATCTGCTGAGAGGGTTATGCAATTTTCCAGTTAATTTGTTCTGTCAAGAAGATAAAGCATTTACTTTCTTTGAAGAAACCCATATCATTGGATGGGGTGTGGGTGGAGCTTAATCTTGTATGCATTTATGACAACCCTATCTTTAAAACAATTATTGTATCACACAAAAGGATGTTGCTTTTTTAAAAATTTTATTACAATTTTAAATTTTATACTATGAGTATTTCTGATACACAACTGGGTATATTTTTAAAACAGACATGATTTCATGACTCCTCTGAATTTCTTTGTTATGAAGGTGATATTCACATTAATATAGGATATTAAAGTAGATAGTATTTATTTTTTAATATGTTTCCAGCATGATTTCCTATTTTTGACTCAACTTAGAGACAGTTTTGTTAGCATAAAAGTCTTTTCTTTTTCTTTATAGGAAATTTTAAGGGAAGTACTAAATTAAGAAAAGAGAGACTTACTTGTTTAAAATTTAATTATAGCCATAATTCCCATGATATCTTAAGACATATATAAATAAACATGGCACATTCTACTACATTTTTGCCATCACAGACTCAGAACTTATGAAATGCTTCAAAATTTTTGTAGCTTGTTTTAAGAAATTAAAGATAGTTTCCAATATCATTAAATGTCTATGGGAACCTATTTATCATTATCTATATAATAAAAATGAAATTGGATATTTTAACAAATATTTGGACTATTAGAAAGATTTAGTTATACAAATATTTCTAATTTCAAAACTCTCCACAAAACTGTGTAAATGCTTCTCCCAGCATCTAGAATTTTATCTATTCAGGAAACAATTTCTTCTTACCAAAATAATCTTTACTTCAGTGAAATGTTCATGTTACTATTTAGTATTTGTGAAATGTTTACATGAAATATTTATAAAACAAAAAATGTGGTTGAATGAGTTTACAAGATGGAAAGCAGTATGGCAGTTCCTCAAAAGACTAAATATAGAGTTCTCCTATGACCCAGCAATCCCACTACTTGGCATTTACCCAGTCATCCAGAAACAAGGACATACTAAATCCACTAGCACAATGATATTCATTGCAGCATTATTTACCATAGCAAAGATATGGAAGCAACCCAGATGCCAACAGTTGATGAATGGATCAACAAGATGTGGTATTTATACACAATGGAATTCTATGCTGCCATCAGAAAGAATGACATCACCTTATTTGTAAGTTAATGGAAGGACTTGGAAAAAAATCATATTAAGTGAAATAAGCCAGATTCAAAGGAACATAGGCTCAATGGTTTCCCCCATTTGTCATAATTAGTATAAACTTTGGGCTCTCCTAGCAGAGGTTTACAATAGGGCAAAACCTACGTACAAAAGACCATATTGGATGAGGCTAAATGAAAGGACCTCCAGGATATGCAAACAAGAGCCATATAATGTGTGATGGTTGTTCTTAATGAACTATTTCTCATCTATTGTGTTGTCCCTTGGTTATTTTATATTGATACAATATCTTAACTTGTTATCTGATATATTATATATATGTTTATTTGGTTATTTGAAATCGGATAGGGAAGGGGGGAAAACAAGATGAGGGGAGGTGGTGGGCGGAGGGAATTTGGGACAAAAACATGAGAAGGAGTAACAATGTTTGTGAAGTAATGCACCTTCAATCTGGGGACTATAAAGTAACCCTTCTATTAATTACAATAAAATATATTAAAAAACTATATGTTCAGTAACTAGAATTAAGCATTTGATTGGGAAATGCTCTCATTTTCCATAAATGAGTTTAGCTTTATAATCACAGATATTCTATGGTCTAAGAAATGTGACTTCTAATAACAATTGAAAATTCAGTTTGGGGCATCGAGGTATCACTGGAATTGAGCATATTTCTTGGAGTTCACTCATCAGATGAAGAGTAAGCAAGTGTGCCATCTTAGTTGACTGATAGAAACAATATTGGCACCCCCTGGGGCTCTTGTCAGTCATCTGGAAAATAGCACCAAGCAAGAACTGCTTCTACTGTGAACCTTTCATAATAGCATGTATCAGATGTAAAAAATTAGTATCTTCTATAAAATAGGGAAATAAAATTATAAAGAGTGGAATGATTCTATTTACTTCTATATAAAGTTTTCCAGGTTCAAACTACTTCCTGATTTTTAACTAATGTCTAAGCTTAAAATCCACCTTCCCCATCAGCAAAAGGTAAAGCAAAATCTTTGTGAGCTCAGTGAACTTTTTGAATGGCTGGAAAAATAAAGCAGCCAAAGTCAGAGAGATGATATTCAAATGTGTCATGGAGTTGTGATTTGTCCTGTGGAACACTGAAAATCCTGCCAAACACTTGTGAAGATCTCTATGGGATGTGTCTCAGAAATAATCACTTGGAAAATGAAGGAGAAAAGCATTATCCATAATCTCCCTAGTGACTTAGTGTTCTCATCAGATCCTGGTCCCTGCTGCTCCAAAATCATGTTTTGGGCTATGGAATGAGATTTATAGCATTGAGGTAAGATTCTGTGATGACAAAACTATTACATGCCCACATGGAAAAAAATATTAGATTTAATTTTTATTTTCATGTATTTTTTATTATTGTTATGATTATTATTTGCCAGATCTGGGGCTTGAAAGTATGGCCTGGGAAATATCGTTGAGCTTTTTCAAAGCTACCGTTTTAACACTTGAGCTACCGCCCAACTTCTGTTTTTTTCTGTGTATGTTGTACCAAGGAATTGAACCCAGGCATTCAGGCAGTCTAGGTGAGCACTCTACCACAAGGCCACGCTCTTAGACTAGAGTTACCTTTGAAAACACCACTCTGTACCAGAAGACAGGAGTCATACTAGGGAGAATTCTGATAAATAACACAGTAGGTTAAATTTAACAAAAAGCACTTTAATATGTTAGATTTTTGGAATATTTAAACTCATCTTCATTTCTAACTTTTATATATATATACTTTACTTGCTCTGTTTAAAATCAAAAAGGAATTTGATCATGTTTAAAAGAAAACAGAAAAATCAGATTACTTTTTGAAGCATATCTGTCACACTTATCCACACTCAGGCATGTGCATAAATATGTGCAATTTTGTCTAGGTCTTAGTTGTTTTCGATCAAGCAATCAACTTGGCTTTTCCCATATCATTTTTGTCTTTGTTTTCATCTTTTATTTGTACCTAAGAAATTTATATTATACTAATAACCCTAAAGACATGTGTTTCTCCTGATCTTATTTTCTAAGATTGCTTATAGCATATATTTTAAAGGTCTAATTCTTTCAAGTCTTTGAAAAGACAACTATACTGATAAAGCAGGCAGATTTTACATCTGTAATTCTCATGTCTGAGATTTACAGTGCAGCTGGTTGCCAGGTTTTTAAAAGGAGATAATTGTGGTTGTGGGGGATAGAACGGTGGACATTTTAGACTAGGGAATACTCACTGGAAAGACAGACTTGTGCAAAAAAAAAACTTAGCTGAACCAAACAGATCTTCACTAGCACATCCTAAATCATTCCCTTCAAACACTTCATGTCTGGTTTAGGAAAGCTTGCCAGTCCATTCACTCTGCTGTTTACAAATACATACTACCATGCTTTAGAAACATGTTTCAGTTTGTTTAAGATGATGTTTGAATATTCCTGCTCCACGATACTCGTTTTCTGCACAGGAAAGTAAGAATTTTCAAAGCATTAGCTCTGAGGAAGAAATTCCTATTGAAAGCCAAACTATACAGAGATTTTTCAGAGACCCCAGAAGCAGAGTGTGAATGGATATTGAAATATCATATATAGGTTTTCAAGTATAAAAATGAAGTTTTGTGATCATATAAACAAAGAGAAAAGATTTAAGATAGAAACAAATGAACCAAGTGATAAACAGGCTCCTATAGAGGGAAATTCAATATTAAAATATATAAATATAAGGTAAATATTTAAGTGTATTTAAGAAAAGACTGTAATTTTAGATAATACTACAAGGTAATTAAAAAGATGAAGTAAAATTGTGATTAGTGAATAATTTTATGGAATGGGATATAAGCCAATTTGAATGCCATCACCAGAATATTTTTAGTAAAAAAAGACATAGAAGTTGTACCAAAATTAAGAAAAAAAATAAAATGAGAAGATAAAAGATGAAAGAAAGACAACAAAACAGGAAATCAAATCAATAATCCCTAATAGGAAATGAAATTAGTGCAAAGTAAAAGGTACAAGTAGATGGAAATCAACATAATCGAATGAGAGTGGCTTGATTTGTCATATTTGAATGGCTTAAGTTATACCACAGGGACTAAAAGTTCTTGGGTATTTTCTTATTGAGTAGTTCAGCCATTCCCTTCTGCCATAATTAAAGAAGACTGACTGGTTTCATAAACAATATATTTTGTTCTTCAATTTTTTTAACGATGTGACACCCACATTCAATATATTGGCAAGGTAGTTCACCTTATAGACCTCTTCTCATGGGGCTTGAACTCTGGGCCTGAGCATTGTCCCTGAGCTCTTCAGCTCATGGCTACCACAGCACCACTTCCGGTTTTCTGGTGATTAATTGGAGATAAGAGTCTCACTGACTTTAATGCCCATGCTGACTTTGAACTGCCATCCTCAGTTCTCAGCCCCCTGAGTAACTAGGATAATAGACGTGAGCCACCATGCCAGACTAGACCTCTTCTTTCCATGTATAATTTCCCATTTGTAGAAGAAATGCTTCCCGTAATTCCAGGAGAAATCATACAGTCAAGACATTTGTTCCTTAAGTTACTCTGTGTTGGAAAGTTGATCTCAAGTGGTAGTGTCCAAGCTATTAACAAATAAAACAGAAAATGAAACAAAAGTCTCTAAGCTGATACTATAACAAATTAGAATGTTGGTTCGACACCATTGACTCACACGTATAATCCCAGCTACCCAGGAGGCTGAGGTGTGGGGAGGGAAACAGATACAAAAACATGAGGAGTATCAATGTGAGAGAAGTAATGCACCCACTCCCTGATGAATGTAACTGTAACCCCTCTATACATTATCCAGACAATAAAATTAAAAACAAACAAAACAACAACAACAGGGCAGTAGGAAAGCCCATAAGGATCTGATCTCCAGCTATCCAAGAAAGAGTCAGAAGTGGAGCTGTGGCTAATGTGATAGCGTGCTAGCTTTATGCGAAACTGATTAAATAAATAAATAAATATAAAAAAAATCTAGAACGCTGCAAGCCAAGAATTATGAGTGTTCAAAGCATGAAAAGAACATAAAGGAGTTAGAACCTCTTACAGACTGCTTAATGTTCCCAGTCATGGGCAGATGCTGATAGAAATGTGGAGAGTGAGTCTTTGCTCATGAAGGTCCCAGAAGAAAGCAAGGCTCCCATTGGAGATTGGAGAGAACCATCCTCTGTATAACACAACAAAAATCTTAACCTAACATTTTGGGAAATACCAAATGTACAAAATTTAAGAATGATGGACTAATTTATTCAGTGGATATATTTCTTTCAGCAGAGAGACTTAAGATAAAGGCAGAAAACTTTACTTGGATACATGCATTTGTTTAGGACAAATGTTTAGGCACCGTAGAGTAATTGTTTGCCAAAGGGTTTCAAATGGAGGATTAGTAGGTAACTTATTTGCTTTTGAAAAAATGAGAAAAAAATAGCCCCAAACAATTCAAGTACCCCTTGTCAGTATAATTTCATTTTAAAATATGAATGACTGCATCTATCATAGTGACTGAAGCATGTATATTTCCCATTTATTGCCTCCTCTGCCATAGATCACATTTGACAAGGGTTAAGCTTTTACTATTTATTTTGTTTCATTTTGTTCTATATGTTAATCATATTATCTACAAAAATAACACCTATTTTACCCTATCTGTATTTGTTTGTGTTAATTAATCAGGTCTTTTTTATGTCATTGCAGAAGTGTAGATAGTTCTAAATTAATATCTGTATATGTCTATCATTTGTACTACTGATATTGTTATTTACCAAGCTAACATGCTTACTTCATATCTAGATTTAATGTTTTAAAATTAAACCTAACAATTTGACACAAAAATTACTCTTTTTGAGGTAAAAATAAGAAAAATATACACTGCATTTGTAATTATTGATGTTTCTCTCACAGCACCTAACAAGGCCATATTGTGAAATATAGGAATGTTTTCTATTTGAAAGGCCTTTCAGAATCCTTTGAGCTTTTGCAATGTATAATATAGTCTGATTATGACATTCTACTCCCACTGTAAAGGAATGCTGAAGTGTAGGAATATGAAAGCTATTGGAGTGGAGTATGATAAAAATAGGAACATCACATTGTGATGCTAATCTTCAGAAATCAATATCAGAACAATACTTTCATACTAGTTGCTAAGTGGGTTATTGATTTCAGAATGATTGAAATTGTGTACAGAAGTTAGAAATATATATATATATATGTATACATATGCATCATTCTCAGACATGGGTTACTATTTTCCATCTTGTGATTTACAGTGGGAAATTAAGATAAAAATTGTTGGCCAATGTTTACTTATAAGCAGAGAGTACATCAATTTTTATCCTATTAACAACAACACTGACCATTACTTAAACAAATTTAGACTTTTATTTGGATCCCACAAATGTACTAGAACCCAAGTACACTCTGTGTTGGGCAAACTGACACGTAAGCCTTGTGGAGTTAACTTTTTGGTGGGAAACTTAGAAATTTGAAACGTGAGTTATGCCAGCAGGAATACAAAAAGAAGGGCACCTTCTCGTGCCTGTTATTCTAGCTACTGAGGAGATTGAGATGTGAGGATTTAAAAAGTTCATAACCAGCCCTTGCAAGAATCTTTGTGAGACTCTTATCTCCACATAACCACCACAAAATCAGATATGGGGCTCTGGCTCAATATGGTGGAGCACTAAGCATTAAGTTAAATTTTAAAAAATGCTCAGAAATGGTGCTCAAGCTCTGAGTTCAAGCCCCACAACCAACTCCCCACCCCGTCTGGTGACACTCACAAGCTCATGGTTCCACCACTTATTAACTCTGTAACTACAGGTTATATACTCATCATTCAGTTAGGAAGATAAAACAATAACAATCAAGAGAGTTGTTTTCAGGTTTAAGAGTGCAGTCCAATGGGGCTGGGAGTTTGGCCTAGTGGTTAAAGTGCTTGCCTAGCATGCATGAAGACCTGGGTTCAATTCCTCGGTACCACATACATAGAAAAAAGCCGGAAGTGGTGCTGAGGCTCAAGTGGTAGAGCTCTAGCCTTGAGAAAGTCCAAGGACAGTGCTCAGGCCCTGAGCTCAAGCCCAGGACTGGCAAAAAAAAAAAAAGAGTGCAATCCAAGTAAATTAAACAATAGTGCAAAGGATATACAAACAGATAATCCCAGTATAATCACCTTCTTGATGACCTAAATGTGGCCTCATTTGAATTTAGAGCCTTTTAAGATATAATCAGGATGATATCATAAAGGGAACTATATCTAATGACACACTACAAACTCCATTACAGGAGAGGAGGCCTCTGGCCCTCCACCACTGCCATCAAGTAGCCTTATCAAGACAAGCAGGTTAGAGTCACAGAGAGACATCGGTGTGATATTTTATAGACCCTTGCAAGGGAATACTCCTGTAATCCAACTAAAACCAAATGCTAAATTTTGCTGGCCACCAAGAGAAATCAGGCTAGACACAGGGGAGAT
The DNA here is from genome assembly GCF_031878675.1 of Megascapheus bottae. Classification (NCBI taxonomy): domain Eukaryota; kingdom Metazoa; phylum Chordata; class Mammalia; order Rodentia; family Geomyidae; genus Megascapheus; species Megascapheus bottae. Next base: position 50,187,345 of record NC_143516.1, read on the forward strand.
TTTTCATCTTTGAGCAGGTGAATTTCTCTGCCAACACTCTCTTTAGATATTCACTGCCTGAAATGTTAGAGAAACAATTTCTTTTGTTTTAGATTATCTGGTTTGAAGTTTTATATCATGACAGCCTTAAAAAAAGACCTGGCCCTACAGGCTCACACTTATAATCCTACCTATTCATGGGGTTGAGAATACGGGATCATTGTTCAAAGCTAGCATAGGTAGGAAAGTTCATGAACATAAATGGAACTGTGGCTCAAATGGCAGAGTACTAACTTTGAGCACAAAGGCTCATGAAGTGCTCTGAGTTCAAGCCCAAGGAACAGGGGAAAAATAAAGAAATGGTAGAAATCATTATTTTTTTCATAAAAACCAAGGAAGCAGATCCTAATGTGGTTATGACATGTCCTTGTTACACAAATACAAAATGTTAAAATTGAATGTTTAATTTGAGGTAGTTCAACTTAAGAACATAAACAAATTTTTGCCAGTTCTGGACTTGAGTTCAGGGCCTGAGCACTGTCCTTGGACTTTCTCAAGGTAGGAGCTCTACTACTTGAGCCTCAGCAACACTTCTGGCTTTTTTCCCTATGTATGTGGTACTGAGGAATCGAACCCAAGTCTTCATGCATGCTAGGCAAGCACTCTACCACTAGGCCAAACTCCTGGTCCCAAGAACCTAAACAATTTTATGGCTAGATATTCCTTTATATTTTGATATATAGTCCTCATTCATTATTTATTGAAATATTATATATTCACACAGCATCTGGAAAAGAAACATTAAATACATCTGAGAAAAACCATCTACAGCTAATGGAATCAATTAAAACTATTAAGGGACACCATGTGTTATAGTTATTAGCATTCAACAGAGAATAAAAACAGGTAATGACATTTGAGTTAAGGAATTGAGAACATGGAATTCTAACTTAAGATATCATTCTTCAGATAATTTTGGAATGAGTAAATAAAGAAGCCAACATACTCATATTTTGGCTAATAGAGTCTCAAATTTAAAGGAAAATAAGAGTGAATGTCCTAAGATTAAAGAATGTCTGCATACTGTATGTAGAGTGGATTATGATTAGTAGCTGTATGATTATGAAGATATTAAGGTAATCATTTTTTGCCAGTCCTGGGGCTTGAACTCATGGCCTGGGCACTGTCTTTGGACAAGGTTGTGCAAGGTTAGCATTCTACCACTTAAGCCACAGTGCCACTTCCAGCTTTTTCTGTGTATGTGGTTCCGAGGAATAGAGCCCAGGGCTTCATGCATGCTAGGTGAGCGCTCTACCACTAGGCTATACTCCAACCTTAAGGTAATCATTTAACTGGAAGATGCATGTGCATGTACCAACACAACCATACTTTAAAAAATATGTGATATTAATTTATGTTGGTATGAATATATGCAAGTAAATATTGTTAAAATATAACACCCACAACACAAATGTTATGCTCTGACCACTTCAAAACATAAAAGACCAGAGAAATAAAGAGGATTAAGTAGAGAGACAGAATTCATCAATGAATGGATCCAAGTCCATAGCAATCTGGAAGACAAGTGTATTTCTCTTCAACAAAATCATGTATTTCAATAGAAATTACAGCTTTAAATGTGTATTAACTTTTATAAAATTCTGGTTACCAATTATATTATATACATAATTTTTTCACAATTATTGAACAAATGGAAAGCTGTTTGTTCTAAGGGTTTCTTATAACAACATTTGCTTTATAAAGCTATTGTATCATCTTCTCAGAGGACTTCAAGGACACAACTTCAAAAATATTTCTTTAAGTTTTCTTTATATGTAGAAGAGCAATAAAAGCCTACAAATATGAATATAGTATTTCATTATGTCTTCTGGGGGAATGTTCACCTGCACATTCTAATTTGCAGTTCTCTTCCAGGATTTTGGTGGTCATACATAGCCTGAATATCTTGTTAACTCATTTTACCCTTGCATTTAGTAAATATCAAGACACCGATGGGTATATTAACTTCCTAAAATAAACTATATGCCTAAGTAAAATTAAGATGTTTAAGGTTCTTTGACATTCAAGTTATTTTTCAAGTACTAAACTTCTGAGAAGACAGAAATGTGGCTTATGATTATGGAGTATAGGAAAGCCTATGAGTTAATGTAATATTATAGTTATAACCTTGGCATTCTTTACTTAATTACCTTCTACACAGATATGTTTCCAATTAATATTATGCTGTTAATAACTACTGTATAGAAGTACTATACATGGGTTATGGATTGAATAGCTTTATGTATTTTATCAGTGACCTAGAAGAATAAATGTGTGGGTAACTAACCCTTTAGAGTTGAAGATTATAATTCAGATTGACCCTGACAAGTTGGAAGATGATTCAGGAATAGTGAAAATCCAGAGGTCAGGTATAGAACAGGAACTACTGTAAGGGAAAACAGGATATGTATAAGACAAGAGATGGGTAATTAGCCATAAGTGTGGGGAAAATTGACATAGAGATCACAAGGTACATGACTTGAACATATTTCAGCTCAGCAACACCATTTTAAAGTTTGAACACAAAATACTGAAATATACCATAAATTGAAGACTTATTCTTACTAAAAATTTCCTTTTATATTTATTAGTTTAACGCTAAATCATTGTATTAATTTTTTTTAAATTTGTATATTTGTGTATTTTTATTTTTAATTTTTATTGTAATTAATAGAAGGATTATATTATATTCACTGGATAGAAGGCACATTTCTTAACAATCATTGCTACCCCTTCTCATGTTTTTGTCCCCATTTCCCTTCCCCTCCTCTCCCCTCATCTTGTTTTCCCTCTTCCATATCCTATTTCAAATGAACAAATAAACATATATGCAATACATCAAATAACAAAGTAAGATGAGAAATAACATGGACACCTGGAATCTGGAGGATTTCTAGAGGGCTCAAAAGATCGAATACAATATTGGAAGTTCATTTATTTTCATGTTTGTATTCTCATCAACTACTCACTCACGGAATTTTGACTCAACTTGTCCAAATATCCATACAAGGTGTCTAGATTAGTCTCAACACCTCTGTGACTGTCTCTCATCTTCCCTTCATACTTCACAAATCAATCTCAGCAGACTTCATGGTTCCATTTCCACCTGTGTACATAAAATATTTTGACCATATGTAATTAAAATCACTTAATTTATTTGATTGTAAAGAAGGACTATAAATTGTTTGAACCAACTTTGTATATACAAATGGTATAAGGGGTAGGAAGTGTGGACTAGTTACATCCAATTTTCATTGAGTCAAAATTCATGTTTGAATTTCAGCAAGGGTGACATAAATACATGGGAGAAAATGATCATAGCTTCAAGAAGAGCATAATGTGGTATTGACTGTCAAGTCTAGTTTTTAATATTTCATTTTCTGAGAACAAGTGTGGATTCTGGGTTTCAGATGATCAGGTTTAAGCAGTAACTGATACTAACACAGTTTCCTCCATTTATTCAGCCCTTCAGGTTAGTAATTTAGAACCTATGTAACTTAGAATCTGTGCAGAATACTACTGAGGACTTAGTCATTATTAACATTTTTCTCAGTTATTTCCTAATACTGTTGGTTATTAAGTACAAAATAAAACTCTAATTTTAGTTTGCACAAATAATTGAAAATAAGTTGAAATTTATCTCCCAGATCCAATCTTTTTATTTTTGCTAAGAATTATTTTGTTAATGCCTTACGTAGTCAGTACTCCTAGGCTCTCTTGTATTTGGAAACATACCGTATGATCTAAGGAACAATATGCCTTTGGATACAATACTTTCAGTAGCATTTGAAAGTGCTATCAAGACAATAAAGTGTTAAGCAAAATAAGCATATGGAATCTATTATTCTTTTTTCTGATTAAATTTGAAATGCTCTGTCTTAACCATAACAGCAGCCAAGTAATGTAAAGGAAAGAGTGACAGAGAGAAAGCAACCAGTAGATTAAGGGAAGGAAGATTAAGTTTATCTGTAAAACAATGAGACTGAGTCCATCTGAATGGCATAGCTCCCCCAAGAGCACAGGTACACAGGCCCCTGTAAAAAAGTAGACTTGAAGCAGAGAGAAAACCCACTGGAAAGGATGAATCAGGGAACTCATGCTAACATTTATGCTATATGTAGTTAAATATCAGCCATGCTTGCTTATACATGAGCCATGAACATGAGTAACCTGTGCTCTTAACTTATACAGGAACTTATTTTTTTAATTTTTGCTTTGCTTTGCTTTTTTTTTTTTTTGGTGGGTCATGCAGTTTGAACTGTCCCTGAATATTTCAGCTCAAGGCTACCACCTTAACCCTTTGAGCCTCAGCACCACTTGAGATTTCCTGGTGGTTAACTGGAGATAAGAATCTCAGGTCCTTTAGTGCCCGGGCTGGCTTTGAACCTTGATCCTCAGATCTCAGCCTCCTCAGTAAGTAGGTTTACAGGTGTGAGGCAATGTGCCTGGCTTTAATTTTTTGCTACTTTATTATTTTCATTGTAAGATGTCCCAAATAGCTTCTATATCACATTTCCCTAGGAGTTGTAAGGAAAACCTGAGTAGAGAGAAAGGCAAAAAAAATGTTGTTCATAAGCTCATTTACTTAAAATCTGTGCTAGTAAAATATATATGAATGTTGGTACCAGGAATGTGGCCTAGTGGTAGAGTGCCTGCCTACCATGCACAATGCCCTGGATTTGATTCCTTGGTACCACATACACAGAAAAAGCTAGAAGTGGGCTGTGGCTCAAGTGGTAGAGTGCTAATGTTGAGAAAGCTCAAGGACAGTACTCAGGCCCTGAGTTCATGCCCTAGGAATGGCAAAAAGAAAAAAATTATTTGGGTGTCAATAAAAATTGTTTCCTTAATAAATAGTATTTATTTCAGTGTTCAGAACCTGGAGCATCTTAGTTTTCTATTTTATTCCAGATAAAGTAAATTCCTGTACTTAAACTCTGACATATAATTATTTTAAAATTATTTTTAAAACACAGGCATGGGTGGCTCAAAACTGTAATCTTAGCTACTCAGGAGGCTGAGATCTGAAGGTCCCAGTTCAAAGGCAACCCAGGCAAAAAGACACTGTGAGATTATTTCCAATTAGCCACTGAAAAACTGGAAATGGGATTGTGGCTCAAAATTGTAGAGAGCAAGCCTTGAGCAAAAGAATTTAGGGACAGCCACTAGTCCCCAACAGACCCTGGGATGATTCCCCCCAAAATATATATACATATATATATATATGTACAGACACATGCATATAAATTCAAAATAAAAAATAGGATAAACTCAAATAAAAATCAACTTAACCGTAATTCAGTAAAACTAATAGGATGTTTTGCTAAAATTTTGTAAAATTTCTCCTCACCTCCTTTGGAAATACTGGGGTTTGAATTCAGACTCTCATGCTTGCTCAGCAGTTTCTCTTCAATTTAGTTATACCTCAAGGCTTACAGTCCTAATCTCACCTTCTTCTGTAGCTAGTATTTAAGGCACCAGAGACTTGGTTGATGAATCATTAAATGATACTTTTACGACCTAATAAGCTATGTTCAGCATTATCAGCATCATGATCACTTAATAACTGAATAAAATGTTCATTTTCACCTTACTCATTATAAATCTTACTATTTAATTAATTGGACATCAAGTAACATTGCTTTCCAAACATCTCAAAACTCAGTAAAGCATCAATGGGACATATTAATTTTAATATTGAGACCAGTGAACATTTAGGTTAACTTTTCATTTGTTTATACTTTCTCTGCCTTTCAGGATGCCTTGATCCATGAGGAAAAAATTATTCTAGGGTATGGGAGATATTTACTCATGATGAAAAATATGGCATGAAGTTAGACTAAATAATTACAGAAAACTTCCTGAAGAAATTGTACCCATTTCTATCATTTAGTCCTGCTACATTCCTGCTCTACCCTCTGCCAGTAAGGATATTTTCCGTTACATTGTTGTACTGTCATGATCTTTTTCCAATAAGACTCATACCAGGTGGATTTCTTTTAATATTTCAGGATCCCAAATGTCCACATTTATTTCATTGTATGTCTACATCAGTTTTTGATTAACTGTTTATAGTTTTGTCTACAAGACTAGACCTTTACATAAGGTCAAGATCTGTTTTATTCATTTTTTGTTCAGACAAAAAATAGTCTTAAACTCAAAAAGGAACAAATGTGAGAGTATTTGGAATAATGAGAGTTGCAGGAAATTCAACTTTCAAATTATTTGCTTGGGACAACAAAGGAATTTAATGGTTATTGGGGCTAAAATGTTTCAGTTCTTTCTTATCCAGAAGTAAAATAGTAGATCCATACAGATTCATTTACTTTTCTTGTTGGCTTCAATCTCAAATCGAATGAGATTCAGTTAGTATGAATTAAGAACTTTCTCTCTCTCCACCTCTGTCTCTGGCTCTAATCTGTCTCTGTCTCTTACCTGCTCTGTAATTTTTAGAAGCATCATAATAATTTGAGAGCATCTGATGGATTATGGTTCTGACTCTGCTAGAATGGAAAAATATTTGAGTTCTCTTTCTGTATGTCCTTAGCACCTAGGACTTTCATTGCTATATCCAATTGCTAAAACTTAAGAAACTCTTTTGTTCTTGTTGTTGCTGCTGTTGTTTCTGCATTTTTTAAATTTTGTTTTTTACTATTTTTTGAAGAAAGTGGGGATTCTGTCAATAAAATTACTTGAAACTAATCTAACTACTACATTCTTTTCTTATTTTTCTTCTCTTGGTCCATTCAGCTTATTGTATCATGAAACAAGTAATTACAGTTATTAAATCAAATCAACTATATACAAGGAAAGAAACTAAACCCAATCAAACAAGCAAAAAGCACCAAGTGTTACATTTTCATTATAGTCAAGCATTGCTTAACTGGTAATTGTTAAATTTTTAAAGCATTTTTCTAATTTAAAATGTCCCTTAAGGTTTCATGGTCTACGTTAATTAAACTATAAACCATTTATTATTAAAATGCTATTGATTACTATATATAACTATTAGAGATTAAAGAGTGCAAAAGCTTAAGTATAAAGAAACTCATCAGGGGCCAGGAACTTGGTCTACTGGTAAAGTGTTTGTCTAGCATATATGAAACTCTGGGTTTGATTGCTCAGTATCATAAATTCAGAAAAAGCCAGAATGGTGCAGTGGCTCAGTGGTAGATTTCTAGCCTTGAGAAAGGTCAAGGACAGTGCCAAAGCCCTGAGTTCAAGCTCCAGGACTGCCAAAAAGGAAAACAAGAAAAAGAAAGAAAGATAAAAAACAAATTCATCTAGAATGACACCACTTTTTCTGTGTATGTTGTATCAAGGAATCAAACCTAGGGCTTCTTGCATGCTAGGCAAGTACTCTACTACTGGGCAACACTCCTAGCCATATACTTTCTTTAAAAAATATTTTATTGTTAAGGTGATTTACAGATGGGTTACAGTTACATTCATCAAGTAGTGGGTATATTACTTCTTTAACATCAGTACCCCTTTCACTGTTTATCTCCCACCTTCGCCAGACTCCCTCCCACTCATTTTATTTATACCTTTCTTTTGATTGATTGGTTAATAAGTATTTCTTGATAGTTAATGAACATATATATATATATACACATGAATATTAGGTACTTATTTATATTGAGTTATTTTCAAAATTCTATCAATTATATTATTATGTAGTTAACGAATAAAATCTATGTTATGAGAAAAACATATTAATGATCTAGAAAGTGAGTCAATAGTGTTTGAAATACATTTACTAGTTCTTAATTTACATGTAGTAGAGTTTGAAAGGTCTTCAAACCTAATTAAACTTTGAAGTTTTGGGTTATAATAATAAAAATAATCATACTCTCTTCAGTGCCTCATTGAAGACATATTTTACATAATATTTTTGTTCATGAAACAGGCAAATCCAGTACACTGGTAATTAAAAAGGTAAAATTTTTCATTCTGTTCAAAAGTCATAATATCAAATTGGACTTATAGACAAATATTTCACCAACGACAAGAAAAGCTAGGGAAAAATACTGAACAGTTGGGTTGACCATCAGAAAAGCCTACTACTCTCTCATAAGCCCCAGAACTGACTTCTCTAGCTTCATTTCGTGAATTTTATTATATTTAGTTTAGTTGCCCTTATGATTTGAATGGTAAGACACAGAGAACCCAGTTACCTTAGGTAGCTAAATACTAAGCTCCTAGCTATTCATATCATGAAATACTTTTGTTCACTGGGTAAAGTCTCATTATTCTGACAATAATCATAATAATGTTATATTAAAAATCAAATATATTGTTATATTGCAAGTAGTAACATCAAAATTCTAATATTTGCCTTTTAAGTTAAGGATATATGTCAATGTATGTTAAAGGCTAGACTTTGAGAAAACTCAAAAACATTCCCAAATAGAAAATATTAATGAGTTAAAGTTAAACCAGGATTTGTTCATTTTAATCACAGGTTTTTACATAAAATATTGTTATATCCAATTACTAAATAATAACATTATAAATAATTTCATAAAATCACATTCTGTTAAATGTAACCTTTTTATCCATGATTTGCATCAATTAATCTATAGACCACAGAGACATTATATTCACTAAAAGAAGATTCTGTTAGATCACAAACAAATACACCACTACTGATATAAACTGAATATTGTTTTGTTCATCTCTTCCTCTTCAAATAATATTTAATCATCCAGACTTGAAATGTGAAAATGTTTTGTAATATTCCCACTATTTTGCTTCTATATTAAGTAAATGTCATCAATTCTATTTGTCTTTCTCACTTATAAATATCTAGAATTTATATGTATTTAAGTATGCATGCATGTATGTATATATGTCTGTATATGAGTGTATATATGCACATATATACATACTTGCATACAAGTAAATTGTAGAGAATTATATATATGTACATATATATGTTTCTGATGATGAAGCTGACTTTAATCCCACATTTTATTTTACCACAGTTATAATTATACTAATTTTATGGTTTTCTGTTTCTTTTCTATTTCATACTCACTTTATCCAGCAATCAAAATATTGATTGCTAGAGCAATCAGTTACTGGGATCATGCCCTAGTGGGTAGTGTACTCACCTAGCATTTATGAAATTCTGGATTCAATTCCTCAGTACCACATACATAGAAAAAGCCAGAAGTGGCTCTATGGCTCAAGTAGTAGAGCTCTAGCCTTGAGAAATCCCAAGGACCTAAGTTCAAGCCCCAGGATTGGCACAAGAAATTACATCTGTATGATTATAAAGAAAATAAATATTTTAAAATATCTGAATGATGGATATTTATATTCTATATGAATAATTTTAAGCAAATAAAAGTTCTTTTCACTGAAAAATAACTACATATACATACATATATCTATGATCATGAGCTTATTTCTAATGTTCCCATTTTCCTATAATTATTTTTACATATATTAACTATTTTCCAATACAAAGCTAAATACATGATTTTTTATTTCATATTTGTCATCAGATCATGCAAATTAAAATTGATTTATTATCTGATTCAACATATTAAAAAGAGTTCTTAGGAAGAATCACACCTAAACTGGGAATAGCTAAATAGATGATACTCACAATTTTTTCCAATTACTTTTGTTAATGAAAATGGAAAAAATAATTTTGTTTTGTGTTTTGATGTATTTTAGTATAAATTCCCTGTTTAAAATCTGAGCTAATTTCCCCTTTCTTGGATAACTTCTTTCTAAATATAACTTGTTCTGAATCTATATAGTATATGACATTGGTATCAATTTATTATGATTACTGAGTATAATTATAAACTATTTCAAGCTAGTTATGAGCTAGATGAGAACAAGATATTTTTGCTTATGTATTAATATTCTTATTCATGTTGTCTTTAAAGAGATTGACTTTTAAAGTACACCTAAAATAATGCTTTTTGAATACATGGATTGACAAAATGTTTCAGTAAGTCCATATGTAAAATTCTTATTTCTGAGTAAATCAAACTTTATTATATTTGTTTAAATGTTTATGGTATACATTTAGTTATTATGATGTGCATAAATAATTCAGCAGTGAGTTATATTTTATCGTATTTAACCTTAGTTTTACATAGAAGAATCAGAAATTGAGTAAGTACAGAACACATGTTGATAAATAAAAGCTAAACAAAGCTCATGTTGTAACACTCCTGTTTTCTTCATTCATTATACAGCCTCTCATTTTCCCTCACTATGTAGAATGATTGTGTCTATGTACAGAGATATTAATGGTGAATATCCCAATTTACTTTTGGTATATTTTAACAGATAATAAAATGGAATTATAAATTATGTAGTAATAGTTGGAATGCACATGGCATATGACAACGATATAGTCCATGTTTTCATATGCTTTGTATGTCTTTAGACATTGTTTTCAAAAAGACAAGGATAACTTTCAGCATAAAAATACACAAAAACAGTATCTCATGCCTGAAAACGTAGGCTGAGATCTGATGGTCATGGTTCTAAATCAGCCAAAAAACTGTGTGAAAATATTTTCTCCAATTAGACACATGCACACTTGTGTGCATGTGCACAAGTACACAAACACACACACACACACACACACACACATATAAATACGCACAGCAAAAAGTGGAGCTTTAGCTCAAGTGGTAGAACTCTAACCCTGAATAAAAGAGCCCAGCGACAGTGCCTAGAACCTGAGTTCAAGTTGGCCAGAACTAGCACAAAATCATAGCACTAATAAATTCTGTAAATACTGTCCTCATTAAAGAAATAAAGTTGAAGATGAACAGAATTAATTGTCATCTAAGTTCACTCTTTCTAGTCCAGAAACTGATTCTTAAATGCTTCTGTGTCTCCCCACAGTAACAGTTTATGTTCTCTTTCATATTCATAGATTTTGTCTGTGTCACTGTGCTGGTCTCCCATAATTAATTGATATCATTGTTTTAGAACAGATTTTTTAATAGTAGTTACATAGCTATGAAATTACATCAGCTAAGGACGGCTGTTTTTGTTGCTTGTATTCACACTAAAATCCACTGACCTCAGTATGCATTTCAAGTTGTACAAAGAATACTCTTGACTCAGATAACAGAGCTATTGATCATACAACAAGACTTAGGACAAATGTGTAGCAGAATCTCTTCCCTCTGGTTTCACTTGCAGGCCACCAAGGCATAGAGAAAATATCATTAAATATGTGAGCTTTTGTCACTGGTTGCAGTTTTTACTCATATTTGTGGAAACCCCATTTTAAGATGTGAACGAAAGTGAACAGAGGCAACTTCTAAGCAGTTTTCCCTTTCCTACTACTTTCATAGGATTTGACTGAGTAAAGTTATGGAATGTTTCTTCATATTTTGTGGCCTGGATCAACCAAGTGTTTTTCTAACTTTGTGTGTATGTCAAAGGTCCTCTGCGGGAATTCTGTGGGAAATATGCAGACTGACCTGCACATAAGGAGCAAGGAAAACATCACAGCATGGAATGGGGGGGGTAGTTAAAATGAAATATCTGCATCTCTGTGCGTGTTTCTTTTAAAATCATACATAGATGACATTGTGCTGACAGAGGGAGCAGGTTTTTATGATTAGCATTCTGTTTAGAATTAGACACTGTCTGAGCATGATTCTCTGTACACATTCAAAATCCATTAAATACTGTGTGGATGTAACAGTACATTTGAGACTCTGTCACTTGAATCAATTTTCTTTTGCTGAAACACACCACAGTGGGGTGGGAGAGGACTCTCTGTTCCAATCTCTGTTAGCTGATTTCTTAGTGATAAATGGTAACAAAGTTTTGCTGTAAGAGGTCAATGTCAAATCTCACTGTTAGGCTGCCAGAATTATCACCAATTGTTGCCTTGAACAACATAACAAATTTTGAAGATATTTTGAACTCTATTCACTGAAGTTCTATCCCTTTGAAAGAAAAAAAATAAAATCCTAGTACCACTGTAGAAGAACAAATTTGGGTTTAAAACAATGCAATCATAATATGATTGCAAACAAGATGTGGTAATTTCAACGAGACTATATTGTAGGTTTTAATATTTATTTACAATAAAATATATGTTTGACACACAGATATACATATGTATACATATATATTATCTTCAAGTAGTTGTACAAAAGAATACTTTTGAAAGCTAACATGAGAAATCAATGCATATAAAATGTTGTTTGTGTCATATGATTTTTATATTTTATTTTCAAGATATGAAATTCACTGTCTTCTGAATGCATTTCATTCCATAAATGAAGCCAAGTGGGACTGTTGGCACAAGCTCAGAACTGTCTTCCCAGACCGAAAAGAAATGAGAATGCAGAAGAAATAGATTAAGAGGATTGTTGCTTTCTTTGTCTTGCTAACTGTACATGTTCAAGTAGTTATTGAAAACAAGTTAACAACTCAGTCTCAGATTTAAAATACTGACATTTCAATAAGTGACTTTTACTAAATATCAGTGAAGTTTCTCTGTCAACACAATACAATCTGGAAAATTCACATTCTAAACTCAGTCAATTTACTGGACAGAAGCAGAGGAGAGGAATGGAATTATTTATTGCTATATCTTTTTTGATTTATTGAGTTATTTAAGGTATTTATCCTTAAAGTTTGGTTTGCAATTGTTGAAGCTAGTTGTGATTATGATTGCTTTCATTCTAAGAGTCTTAATTTAAGGAGTAATAAGTGTAGACACCTTACATTACAAATGTTTTAATTATTAATTTGATTAATACATTAATTTATTAATGTATATAGTAGATGCTTTTTAAATAAGCACTGTTATACACTTAGAAATCATTTCTCAAAGTGTTTTATTAAGATAATAAACATGACTAGCAAGTTGAATACCTTTCTGATTTTCTGAATCCTAGTGAGTTCATCTGAACTTTACAAAATATGGTTATAAAGCCAAGCATTCAACAACTCCATCATTCTAAACTTTGGCAAGACAGCTTACTTTCCTTCCTTTTCTGTGGTATTTATTTTTTATCAAATCCCATGTCTATTATTTTTTAATCCATATTTTTTACAGTTTTCATACTTGTTCTGATTCAGAAATTGCCCATGTTATATTCAGCTTTTAGTTCAAAATTCATAATGAAGTATTTTCTTCTGAAATCTGTAAAGATTTAAACTGACTTTGAGAAGACCTAAAGTGTTTCAACAATTGTTGATATAGAGTTATAAGACTTATAGTAGAAATGTGAAAATTCCTAGAAAAATAAAAATTTTCAATAGTAATATTTGGGAAAATTTAAGTACTAGGAAACTCTATTTTGTTCTCCCATACATAAACTCAATGAGATCAAATATGAGGCTACAGCTTTAAGCTGCCAAGAGACTGGATCCCTAACCAAGTAACTCTGAGCTAGAAGCAAGAAAAAATGTTTTATTTAACTGTGAGTCAAAGATAGAAATAAACAGAAAATTAGTTCTAATAAATGTAGATCACAATTCAACTTAAGAATACTAAAAATAATGTTCATGTGTTTATTGGCCTTTGAAAAGGAAATCTTAGTATACTATGAGCAGTAAGAAAATACTGAAATTAAAAACTAAATGAAAATATATTACAGTATTTTAAAACATAATATTATGCATGGTGTTAATTTCTAGGGTTAAATCTCAAAACGGTGAAGCCATTGTTTTAATTCAAATTGCTAATAGCAAAGATAAATTGTCATTAAATTAGAACATGGTATTATCAAATTGTAAGGGTGAATAAAATATGACAACATTGATTAGATGCTTCACAGAATTAGAGAGGTGTTTTTACAAAGAACGCAAGTTCCTTAATTATAATAATTTAAAATCTGAATCATATTTTTTATTGAGATCAAGTATAAACAGTTGCTAAATACAGTCCAAGAAGTATGACAGAAATTCAGTGTGGAGGTTGGGAAGGAGAAATTCAGTGAATTTAACTTACCAAATCCTCAGTGAAAAAAAATTAGAGTTTATGTTTAGAAATGTTTATTTATAAGAAAATAAAGATAAACTAGCAGGGCACCTATGGCTCATGCCTGACATCCTAGCTGCTCAGGGGTCTGAGGTCAAAGGATCGCAGTTCAAAGCCATTCAGGGCACAAAAGACCTTGAGATTCTTATCTCCATTAACCTACCAGAAAACCAGAATAGGAACTGTGGCTCAAGTGGTAGAGCAGTAGCCTTGAGCTCAAGAGTCCAGGGACAGCACACAGAGTTCAACTCCCCATGACTGACAAAATCAATCAATCAATCAATCAATCAATACTTATGAAAATATTTAGGGAGGACCTGACTCTTGAAAATAAATATTAACATAATGGATAGAATTAAACCAAAGACTAGGATATCATAAAATATTAGTATAAAACAAAAAATTTGTATAGAACTTAGAATTTTTAGAAACTGCAATAATGCTTGAAAGATTACAACTTATCCACATGGTTTGCACAACTACATAGAATATTTCAGAGATATTCTGTGCAGACAAATTTTTGTAACTTCAAGTTAGTATCCATTGTTCCTGTTTATCTAAATTAAAGAAAAACTAAATAAAATTTAAAATGCAGATCTTCTTCTATACTAATCATATTTCAAATGCTAGATAGCAAAATAGGGCCAAAGGCTGAAGAATTAAAAATTCAGAGAGAATGTTGCACAACAGACATATGTATGTGTGCCTGTGCATGCGTACACACACACACACACACACACACACACACCCCAATAGTGTGACTTAAACTCTGGACCTCAGGTTCTAATGGCTTAACATTTTTGCTCAAGGCTAATTAGCTACTCTTCCACTGCAGGCTTTTTAGTGGCAAATTAGAGATGATAAGCTTATCAATTTGTCTGTCCCAGTCTTGGTTTGATCTAGGATGATAATATCAATTTTATTAATAGGTGAGTTTACAGGCATGAGCCAGCAGCACCTGGCACACAGCTGAATTTTCTAATGAACAGCACAGTACAAGATAGCTAGTGGTGGGCCGGGAGTTTGGCCTAGTGGTAGAGTGCTTGCCTAGCATGCACAAAGACCTGGGTTCGATTCCTCGGTACCACATACATAGAAAAAAGCCGGTAGTGGTGCTGAGGCTCAAGTGGTAGAGCTCTAGCCTTGAGAAAATCCAAGGACAGTGCCCAAGCCCTGAGCCCAAGCCCAGGACTGGCAAAAGATAGCTAGTGGTAAAAGCTTATGGAAAAGATAAACATTCCCACCATTATAGACTACTTGTACAATAAAACAGTATGTGGCAGGAATGGAATTCTACCATTTGTTTAGCTAGAACAAAATTATGAGTAGATGAAGCAAGTTCTGAGAAAAGACAGGGAGAAGTACACATACTGTTCAGAAAGTAGAACATAAAGATACACAGCCAACTGAACTGAAACACAATTGAAAATTGTAACTACTATGTGTTTACTTGAATTTGTTATTTATTATAAGGCTAATCTACAAAATATATTTTACTGAGGCTTGAACCCAGGGTGTCATTTTGCACATCTGTTGCTGTATCACTCGGGTCACATAAAACTCTGATCCAGTCTTTTGCTAGTTAAAGTCTCATAGACTTTTCTGACTGACTTGACTTTGAACTGGAATTCCCCAGATCTCAGTCTTCTCAATAGCTATGGTTGTAGGCATGAAGCACCAGGAGTGAACCATAATAGTCTTGATTGACAATATTTTATAACAAGTTTGTGGTAATAATATACAAAGAATAATTTTTAAAGTTTATTAATAATATGATCCTGGATTTTAAAATTTGTTCTATCTTTGGCAGGCGTGGTTCTTGAATACTGTATAGAATAATTAATTTGCACATATTAAAATTGCAGTATCAATAGTATCGATGTCAATCAACATTTCAAACAATGCAAGAATGTCAATATTAAATTGTAAGTAACACAGAAAATTAAATAAATAAAATGTAAAATTTTTCGGATATTAATGTTCTACATATTACGTTTCTTTCAAATTTAGCACAAAAACATATGTATTAAACACAATAAGAACTAAAATGATCAATTACAAAACTATTTTAGTAGACATCATACCATAGACTCCATTATTAATGTTCCACTGCCAATTAGAAAGAAAACATTTTGCACCAGGCAGATGGATATGTGTACAGAAACATATGTTCCCATTTGTACTCATGCAGGTTTAATTCCTAGAACCCACTGAAAAGGAATGCTCAGCATAAACATAGGAAATAATCATACATTCAAAAAGATTTTCAAAATTGGCAGTAGTTTAAAGGAATACAGGCATGTATGGGGTATACGTGTGTGAGTGTGTGTATAAATGTGCATTATATAAATATTGTTGCAATTTAGATGATATATAATAGTTACATAAAATATGTTAATATTAAGAATATGGAATGCATTAAAATCATCTCTAATATTTAGAAGCACAACATTTAGAAGGGCAACATTGTTCCTTGTGCATCCATAACTGAAAAAGGGCTCAACTACAAAGTGAAGTAAAAACTTGCAGCAGTAAGATGAAGATGAAGATGAAGCTGGGTGCAGGTGGCTCAGACCACTCATCCTAGCTACTTTGGAGATTGGGATCTGAGCATTGTAGTTCAGGCACAACATTCTGTGATATTCATATCTACAATAAATTTCCAAAAAAATTCCCAAAAGGAGAAAATAGAGCAGTGACTCAAATGATAGAATGCTGACCTTGAGTAAATAATAAAAACTCAAGAACAGCACCCAGGTCCTGAGTTCAAACCACAGGACATTATTAGAAATGAATCTAGTAATGTCTATATAAAATATTTACATAAGGCCATATAGTATGATGCTAAATGAAAAGATCTCTAGGATATAGAAACATAAGCCATATAAAGAATGATTGTTGTCCTTAAGGTACTATGTTATCTCTCATCTCTTTTGCTGTCCCTTGGTTATCTCATATTGTTACAGTATCTCACTTTGTTACCTGATATATTGGACATATTTGTATTTGGTTATCTGAAATTGGATAGGGAAGGGGGAAATTGGATAGGGATGAGGGTTGGGGGTGGAGGGGAGGGAAATGGGGACCAAGACATGTGAAAGGGTATCAATGTCTGTGAATTAATGCACCTTCTATCTGGCAAATATCATGTAACCCTTCTATTAATTATAATAAAAATATATGAAAAAATTTAAATATGCAATTCATATCTTTGATATCTACGTGGTGAGTAATAAAGGGAAATATATGAAACATTCAAAGTTGTTCTGAAAATGAAAACTGGACTCCAAATGAGATATTTTTGTTTCCAGTAAAATAAAATATATATATTGAGTATATAAAAGTGTATAAAAAGAGTTGAGCCACGCACAGTGGCTCATGCCTGTAATCCTAACTAATCAGGAGGCTGAGATCTGAGGATCAAGGTTCAAAGCCAGCCTGGGTACAAAAGGACCTGCGACTCTTATATCCAAATAAATTCTAGAAAATGGAAAATGGGGCTTACCTCAAGGGTAGGGTAGTAGCCTTGATCTGAAGAGCTCAGGGACAGTGACCAGGACAAGTTCAAGCCCCCTGACCCAACCAAAAAAAAGTTTAAGAGGTAGAGTAATATAAAACTCATTTACTTCTCTTTTATAATTGAAATAATTTATTATTATTATCTTCAATTATTTGCACAAGAGAGTTGGCAATTAACAAAGCAGTTTATAATACAATGCATCGTGATCAATGTCACCTATTTCAACATTCCCACCCTCCAACAACCTCTCCCTCCACTACCCATCTCTGTCCATAATCTTATTTTTTAGGATGGAATTTGAATTCCTGAGTGCACTCTCTCTCCCATCTTCTCCTCTTCATTGATCTACCTCTTTATCCTTGTCCACGCCCCAGACTTTCAAATATCTGCTTACTGGTGTTCGTTTTGATGAAATTTGACTTTGCCTTTCTAAGGAATTATTTGATTTCTGTGTGAATTCTCACCTGTATCTGCCATATTTCTGATAATATATTTGAATCAGTTAATGGTTATTGAAATGGACAGGATAGAATTCTTTGGAAAGGATTTTGAAAGTTACTGTGTGATCCAGGAAGGACATATATAGCATTGTATCCAAAAGCTTAGTGTGATCGTGTCACTGTTATGTATGAATAAAAGTGCATGGAGCGGTGATTTTCCATACTACCCATTCTAACAAGAATGAACACTTGGAATGTAAAATATTCTTGTGGTGGATAATTAGTGATAATCTATACATTAAAATAAAATAAATCCAGACTGTGATGGAAGAAGCTAAATTTAAAATAGTTATACAGACTACACAGATAGTTTATAGACAGAATACTTCCTCTGCTTGTGTGACATTTTGGGATTGCTTCACAATATGGCACACACACAAACACACACACACACACACACACACACACACACACACACACACAAAACAGCAACCTTGCAAACTCTATGGATCTCCTCAAATGAAGTTTAAATGTTTATATTTCATTTTAACCAGATCACTACATGAAGGCGCAGAAGAATTAAAACCTTTTTGCCAGAGGCAGGAACTTTCGGAGTAAAATTCCACAGGATCAGCAAATCAAAAAGAGAATCAATGAATGGGATTGGGACGAGCTGAAAAGTTTCTGCACAGCCAAGGACACAGTTAACAAGTAAGAAAGACAATCTATAGAAAGGGAGAAATCTTTGTCAGCTATATATCAGAGAATGGTAACATATCCAGAATGTAAAAAGAGATCAGAAACTAAACCCTCAAAGAATCAACAACCCAATTAGTAAATGGGCAAAGGATCTGAATAGGAATTTCTTAGAAGTAAAAATACCCAATAGACATGAAAATTGCTGATATGAAAATCATTGAGCTTACAAATTTGACTTTTATAAATTTCTGTATCATTTTATAGTTTATGATGAATGGCTGATAAAGATCAATCCAATATCCATGTGGGTCACTTACTAAGGGATTACAGAGTAGTGGCTATCTAAAAGTTCAAACTTTTCTTCATATTGTAGCTTTTTTTTATTTACAAGACTAAATTAATTAGTGGATGTTATACTCTAGGGTGCATGTTAAACATCAGAGATAGAGAAGCCAAATTAAGTCTTTCAGACAAACTGATGATGACAGTTCAGAAAGTAAGAGCCTGTGCTAGAAGTTAGCATGCATTTTGACTAGGACTTGCTTAACATTGCTGTTGGGGATTTGCCAGTCTAATATCTATTCAGAGTAAAAATTACGCAGTGGATGCATACTTTGATCCTTTTGGATAAGCCAATGAATGCTTTATCTGACTAGGCTAAAAGTAGCTTTAAAGAGAACTTTTATTTCCTAGCTCAAACCTGTTCAAAGTCTTTATTTTTAATTAAACAAATTATTAACATTGATTTTTACATCATATTTCAAATGACATGTTTAACAAACAAGTATTCAAAAAGGGAATTTCTATATACAATCACTGGCACTTAGATTTTAGAACATAATTAAAATTAGGTGGAAGGTTTGTATGTCATAGATATATATTAATCTATGTAATAAAATATTATGTCTATCGATTCATAAATTTTTAGTTCTATATAGTTGTGTTTATATTTCCAATACCATGTCTTTAACATGGGGTACACAAATATTGAGTCCTCGCTCTTGTACTGTGTGGATCTAATAGCCACATATTAAGGATACCATTCACATTTTCTTCCCTGTTCTAAGTCTTACATGGTAAGAAAAAGCCCATCTAAAGGAAAACATACAGAATAGTTTTTTTTTAATTTATTTTTTTTCAAAAGGCTCAGTGAATTTTGGTTTATCTAGAATGATTACTTCCAACTAAAAAGTAGCACGAGGCATATAAGTGAAACAAGTAGGAACATGCCTGAGAAATCTATTGCCAGAAATAAATAATACACATCTAATATTGTGTGCTTGGTTATTAAAGTATATATTATCTTTGGTCAAGAGCAAAAAGAGCAAAATGGTTTTTTCTAACGTGGCATATGATTCCATTCTGTAATGATTTTGTACCATTCATAAGGAAATGGAAAGACTTGGAAAAAACATATTAAGCATAGTAAGCCAGGCCCAAAGAAACATAAGCTGGCTTCCCTCATTTATAATTAGATACTGCTTATAAATATACAAGTAAACACACTTGATGGTAAAAGAGAAAAAAATAAAATTGTGCAGCATAAATTTTACAGGACTCTAAATATTCACACAGGGAGCAGCTATTCTTAGGAATAGATATTCTTAGGAATAGATATTCTTACGAGGAGATATTCTAAGGAGCAGATATTGTTAGGAGGGGATCACAAAGACTCAATAACTGTGGACATACAATCATATAAAATGCTGTTTATAGAAATGAACTTCAAGAAATGAAAACAAGAGTTTTTTTTTACTATTATTTTTCCTCTTGTTCAATTTTTTTTCTTTGACACTGTTTTTGCTTGTGTACATTTCATTTTGTTAGATTATCTGTTTGGGGAAGGGAAAGGGCAGTGGAGCACAGAAATGGTGGGACAAAAGGTGAAATAATACAGCATGATACTAGATAATAGGTTGAAAATGAACTATAAAATGTGTAGGAGGATCAGGAGGAAAAAACTTTGAGAATATGAGGGAAGAGTTGACATTGTTCATAACTGTAATCCCTCTTTATATCACATTTTCAGTAACTTTTCTTTTTTTTTTTTGTCAGTTGTGGGGCTTGCACTCCAGCCTGGGTGCTGTCACTGAGTTCAAAGCTAGTTTTCTTCCACTTGAACCACAGCAAAACTTCTGGTTTTCTGGTGGTTAGTTGGAGATAAGTGTCTCACAGACTTTCATTCCAGGTCTGGCTTTGAACCATGATCCTCAGATCTCATGCTCCTGAGTAGCTAGTGTGAACCACTGGTGCCCAGCTTTCAGTAACAATATCTTTTTTAAAAAATAAAGAACAACAAATTTGCACTCCCACCAACAGTGTAGTAGTGATCCCTCCTGGCCATATCCCCTCCAGCATCTGTTGTTATTAGTTTTTCTGATACTGGCCATTCTAGCTGGAGTGAGGTGGAATCTTAAAGCAGTGTGGCAGTTCCTCAAAAGACGAAACATAGAGCTCTCCTATGACCCAGCAATTCCACTACTTGGCATTTACCCAACTGTCCAGAAACAAGGACATACTAAATCCACTAGCACAATGATGTTCATTGCAGCACTATTTACCATAGCAAAGATATGGAACCAACCTAGATGTCCCTCAGTTGATGAGTGGATCAGCAAGATGTGGTATTTATACACAATGGAATTCTAGGCTGCTGTCAGAAAGAATGACATCGACCCATTTGTAAGGAAATGGAATGACTTAGAAAAAAATCATATTAAGTGAAGTAATCCAGACTCAAAGAAACATAGGCTCAATGGTTTCTCTCATTTGTCATAATCAGTAGAAACCTTGGACTCTCTTAGCAGAGATTTGCAATAGAGCAAAACCTAGATACATAAGGCCATACAGTATGACCCTAAATAAAAGGACCTCTAGGATATATAAACAAAAGCCATATAATGAGTGGTTGCTGTCCTTAATGTACTATGTTATCTCTCATCTCTTTTGCTGTCCCTTGGTTATCTCATATTGTTACAGTATTTCACTTTGTTATCCGATATATTGAATATATGCATATTTGGTTATTTGAAATTTGATAGGGAAGGGGGGAAAACAAGATGAGGGGTGAGGGTGGGGGGAGGGAAATAGGGACCAAGCCATGAGAAAGGGTATCAATTTATGTGAAGTAATACACCTTCTATCTGGCGAATATAATGTAATCCTTCTATTAATTACAATAAAAATATATGAAAAAATAAAATAAAGAAGAAGAAAACAAGCAAGAATCAATATTTCCCAGTGCTAAGGGAATGAATATTCTTTTTCCTTGTTTATAATAGTTTCCTCTATTGATGCATTATGCCAGACAATATTCTCAATGCTATTCACATACTATCTTATTCTTACATCACAAAAATTCAATATAGGAGTTGTATTTTCAAAACAGAGAAATGAAGGTACAAATAGGCTAAACTACATGAACTCAGACATGGTAATGCTGGAAACAATGATTTTTTTTAAACAAAAGCTTACTCTCTCTCATTCTCCCACCAAAATGTTCAGTCCCATTTTCCATGAGTTAGATATCTTGCATTCATCAGCTTCCACTTTGGAAGGAATACCTGAATTGTGGATTTGAATTGCATTGAATTACATAAGTGCAATTAAAATTGAAAACTGACAAGAGAGATATTTATGTTGATAACAGAATTAATCAAGAAGTTAGTGTATACTTTGCTAAGGTAATAGTTCATAAAAATATTTTTACTTTGGCAATGTAAAATTGAATTGGAGAGCCTAGGTTAATCATGCAGAATATTTAGAATGATGCTGTTGTAATTTATATAACATGTGTAAACTCCGAGATTTTTTCAGCCAATATAAAGTTTATGGGCCATGAAGTGATCCATTTACAAGTAATCCAAATGAAACACTTTATATGGCAGGTAAAACTTTTATACATCATTCCACCAGTAAATACATGGGAGATAATGAGTTACTACTCCATAGAATGAGATCATTATGATATGTGGCACCGTACTAACTTTGCCATTCTAGAAAGTACTCTGATGGAAATTGTAACAAATAGTATCATAGAAATGGTCAATCACTGGCCTGGTCCAAAAGAAGGCTCCACTATGATAACACATTCATTTACTAATTGTCAACGCTTGAAATATTTGGATTTTCCTATGTTCAAGTAATTTTATTTCAATCTTTATAAATGAAATGTATAAATTTGTACTACAAAGATAGATACTAACCATTAGAATCACATTCAAAATTACTATGATGAGTAAAAGTATTTAATAATTGTAATAACTTTGTAATCTCTTGACAACTTTACAGATAATTATTATTTTAGACTATAAATACTGCCTCCAAAAAGGCAAACTGTCAGCTACTTTGAATCACATAATTGTCAGTCTTCTATTCAGAATTCTAAACCATAGCAACAGAAATTTACTTACCATTTTAAGGGATGCTGTTAGGTTTAGAGAATAATTAGATAACAGAACAATGGGCAGAAATTGAGGATTATTTAGATATCCATATATTTTAGTCCAATTATGTTGTATGTTGTATGTTGTATTTATATATACATATGTTATATATACCAAGATGTAGTTCATACATTAATATATCCTTACAACCTATAGACCCATATGCTAAATTTATGAATTTTAAATATGCCATTTATATTCAAAATGAACGTATATATTACTAAACATGAGCACTTTCATAATTGTATGTCATCTTTCTGTATATATGTATATGAAGACATAGTAAAGATAAATATTGTTTTTCTAGTTGCTACACATGAAATAGTACATGTAAACCTTTTAGGTTAGATAGCTATACCCTGTTATTTGAAAGAAAAATCAATGAACCTGTTCCCCGAGGAATGATTGGATATTTGATTTATTTTGCATTTATATACAAAATTTAGCATCACTTCATTATTTTTTTGGTCCATAAAACTTTCAAAAGCAGTTTAACAACTTCCAATGAATACATTTTTTATATTTTGTAAGAATATATTAATTGTACAGGGTAGTTCATTGCAATACTTTTATAATAACTATATTTTGTTCAAAGCCAATGACTATATTCTTTCTTATTTCTCTTGTCCTATTTAAACAATGTTCATTATTTTATGTTCAGACGTATGTATAAACTACTTTGAACACTTACCTACTTCAGCCTTTCTTTTCTCACTTATGTTTATCAAAAATGAAAATATGTATTTGGTCATATCTTTCTGAAGAAAATTGTGAAAGTGTGAGGAAAGAATTGGTTTTTAAGAAACCATATACACTCAGCCTCACTAATAGAATATGTTCTGTTCAAAAAAAAATCCAGCTACTCAGGAGGCTGAGATCTAAGGACAGAAGCCAGTTTGGGCAGAAAAGGCCTTAAATCTGTTTTTTCCAATAAATCACTGAAAGATCACAAAGTGGAGCTGTAGCTCAGGATGCACAGCTTCAGCTTTGATCAAAAATGCTCAGTGACAGTGCGTAGTTCAAAAACCAGGATAAATAAATAAACAAATAAATAAGTAAATTCCTAGAACTTGAGACACTGTTTGGAGAAGAAGGTTTTGTTGAGATCCAAATATGACAGGTATGGTAAACGCATATACATTTTCAGAGCCATTGTGTCATTCCTAATAACTCACTTGAATCAAACCTACAAAATCTAACAAGGAAGGAAGTGAGTTCAGTGAATACACTGATGATATATCTGACAGAAGTTGTTGCTGTAGTTCAGTGTTGTTGCCTTGCCAGAAAAGAATATTTTATTGCAATTTTGTTCAAGAAAGTTGTGTATTAACACAAATGTATGTCACCTATGTTTCTTTGAATCTGGCTTACTTCACTGAATATAATTTTTCTAAGTCTTCTGTTTTCTTACCAATGCTACAGTATCAACCTTTCTGATGATTAAACATGCAAGTCTCTAAGCATTCCCACAGTGAGACCGAAGGAGGATATTCGTAGGAACAAGTCATAAAGGCTCAATATGCATTTGATCACATAAAATAACATTTTAAAAAATGAACTCCAAAAAATGGAAACAAGAACTCTTTGTTGTTGCAATTTTTGTTTTCTTTTCTTTTTTGTCTTATTTGTTAGGGTTAGAGGGGGGCACAGAAAGTGGAACAAAGGGTGAAGAAATACAGGAGTGGTACTCACTAGACACTGGAAAATGGGGTGGATATGGGAGGTAAAAACTGGGAGACAGGAATGGGAGTTCAGGAGGGAATGACATGGTTAAAAACAAAATATATTCAATACCTAACTTTTTTAATTTTTTAATTTTTTATTTTTTTCATATATTTTTATTGTAATTAATAGAAGGGTTACATTATATTCACCAGATAGAAGGTGCATTAATTCACATACATTGATACCCTTTCTCATATCTTGGTCCCCATTTCCCTCCCCCCACCCCCACCCCTCCTCTTGTTTTCCCCCTCCCCTATCCAATTTCAAATAACCAAATACAAATATATCCAATATATCAGATAACAAAGTGAGATACTGTAACAATATGAGATAACCAAGGGACAGCAAAAGAGATGGGCTCAGTACCTAACTTTTGTAACAGTAACACCTCTGTATATCACCTTTATAAAAACAATAAAATATTTTTAAATATGCAAAGTTGTCAGCTGAATTCCTTGGAAGAAGTGTAAGGAATAAAGTTAGATGTATTATAGTGCAAACAAAACAAATAATCTAAAATGGCTGAGATTATGAATATGGGAGTATAGCCAGTAATTGAACTGAATCTTTAAAACAAAATGACTAAAGAAAATTAGAAAATAAAATATGTTAAAGCAAAGATCATATCAGTTTTGTTGGAAAATCTTCAGCTGATTGTGGCATGTGTAAGTTTTATTATTTTTCTTTGCTGCATTCCTATTAGTATACAGTAGTACGTTATTTATAAGTATATAGATAACTGGAGACCACAACAGAGAAAAGTAAATCCTCTCATGTGCATAGAGCTCAGCATTGTAAAATTGTTTTAATTTACCTATGCAATTCATACAAGCAGGTGTGAAACTTGAAAGTGAATAATACTACCTTAGTGTCACACATATTATTCTTCTATTCATTTGGAAATAGGTCCTATTTCAAGGTATTTATAGTCAATACTGAGGATACATGAGTTCCTTTTTCCCAACTGCTACTCAACGTCCACCAAACACACATCACCTATAACCCATCTAAGACTGTGACCTTAGCTAAAATACATTATTTGACCTTTTTGATTTGAGACAATTATGACAACTTTCAAGTTTTTTAGGTAACATATGCCTTTTTGAAGACCAATTTTCAAATAATGAGGGGTAAAGAATCATTAAGCACCTCATACAATGCTTTAAACAAAACTGATGATAATAAGGGACAGGCTAAGAGCATCTCTGTCGCTGTGGAACTGCCTAATAACAGAGTTGAAACATTTTAATTTCAAAATTTTATTTGTCTTTAATTTTTTATTATGTTCAGCATACTTCTTAAAATTTTGTTCAATCATCATAGGTGATCTGACTCTCATTTTTATGTATCTGTGCATATTGCTTTCATGACATGGTAATAAAAAGACAGAGACAAGGACAAGGGACAAGTTAGACATTGCTAATGAGGTAGTGAAAGGGCTCCTATACCTGATGGTACAGTTACAGTTGTTTGAGGAAGAGGCTAAACTTTCTGAATGGACATCAGATGTCTTGTGTGGATAAAAATTCCTAGAGAATAGAAAGATGATTCTCAAAAAAGAGGAGAAATTCTACTAACAGAATCTGGGCTAGTTTTTTTATTCAATGAAACAAGAATGAGCCATGGAGAATAAAATCTGCTAGATTTTTGTGAACTAACTGAATAAGCTTATTTTGAGTTATCTATAGGTATTTGCAAAAAAAAAAAAACCAAGGAGGATGAGGGCTTTGAATTCAAAAAGTCAGTTTGTGTACACAATAAATGTTGATCAGTGTGATGATACAACCAAATTGACTGTAAAACACACAACTCTATCTCCTGGGAATACACAAAGAGTGTTGGCAGGAGTCAACAATTCCAGAAAAAATCAGAAGTCACAAGGAGCACATGTAGCAATCAAAGTGTTACCTGAATTTCCTAAATGGTTTTCTGATCATGGATTTTATGATAAAGTAGATATTCCCAAATGAAGTCCAATATTTAAATTAAGTAATACAATCCAAGAGATGTTAGTTAGGGTATGTTACTGTAAATTATTCCCACAAATATACAGAAACAGGGTGGGGGAAGGGAAGGAATCACTAAATCAGCTTAAATCAACTACAAATATAATTACTTTGCTTCAAATGTTCTTTTTTTTCCAGGTCAATTATTTTCCCTTTCTTCATTATGATAAAAGTGAAATACAGGTGGGTATGGTTAACATAAGTCAGGTGATGAGATATTGTTTTAGCTAATGTCACCCCTTATCTTGCTCTTTTTCAGTTTTTTTTCTCCCTTCTGTCTCAACACATGTTGTAGAGTTCATTTTTTAGCATCATGTCTAGTGAGAATCTGCTCAACCTTTGTCCTTTCATTTCTATGGCTATCAAATTTAAATCAAAAGGAACATTTATCTTCTTTAGATTCGTGGTTAAAAAAAAACATACAAGACAGTTGAAAGCCAAGTTCCTGCAGAGTTGAAGGAGGAATTATATTGAAGTTAATTATTTTCTGTTATTTAAAAAAGAAACAATCTGTGGGGCACCAGTGGTACAAGCCTGAAATCTTAGCAGTAGGCAGAGATATGCAGATCGTACATTAAAGCTAGCTCCCTGGAAAGGAAAATTCCATGAGGGTCTTACCTCCAATTAACTATGATATGCCAAAACTGGAGCTGTAGCTCGAGTGCTGTATCACTGGCCTTGATCAAAATGCTTAGAGCATTGCCCTGGCCTGAGTTCAAACCCTAGTATATGCACACACACAAAATCATTTTAAAAATGTGTAAATGAAAAAAAACACTGAAATGTAGGACTGATCCTATTTAAATGTGTCAAAAGTTTAGATTATGGAATTAGAAAGAAATTCAAAAAATGTGACATTACAGATGAGAGGACAAAAAAGTTATAAAGTTATAATATATTATATTTTAATGAATAGAAAATTTAAATGCACATCTATTCATTTTATATAAGAATTTCAAACAAATATACTAATAGGAACTGATATGTATAAAATGTGAACAGGAAAAAATGACTAAAACCTATGGCATATGTCAAAATGGTAAAGCTTTATTGGTTAAAATGTGTAATAATACAAAAATGACATAGGAGACATTTTAATACCAAACATAATGGAGAATGTCTGGAGAACTGTGGAGACTCCCTAAAGAGCAAAGAACGCAGCACTGCCAGTCTTTCCACGGTCCAGACCAAAACCCAACCTCTCACAGTAATTCATCCTGGAACCTGCTTGTCAAAGTAGCCCCATCTGAAGGATCTCAGATGATTGTGATTGTTATCACGTAAATCAGAAAAGGCTCTGACAAGATCTGAGCCCAAAATTTGGACCCATAGACAGTAAGAAAAAGATGATGGTTGCTCAGATGCTGGTAGCTCACACTTAAAATCCAGATAATTTGAGGGACAGGGTTTGAAGACATCAGGGAAAATCTATGCAATGCTTATCACCAATTCATCAGCAAAAAGGCAAATGTGAAAGAATGGCTAAATTGATAGAGTGCCAAACTTCCAATCTCAAATGAAAAAACTGCAACAGAGTCTAGGCTCTCACTTCAAGCCCTAGCACTAGCACCAAATGCTAGCTGTTTAAACTAGCTGTTTAAAGCTATTGAAAGACTTTTTTTCCTTCTAGTGAAAGTGATAGAAAAGTTTACTAGGAACACAATACACTGCCAATAGGCTGAAAGTGGTCATCTGTAGGATGAGAATGACATTAATTTTTACCCAGACATGAGTATGGGTGGTGGTGTTTCGTTGTTGTTGTTGTTGTTGTTGTTGTTGTTGTTGTTGTTGTTGGAGTCCTGGGGCTTGAACTGAGAACCTGGTATTGAGCTGGTCTAAAGCCTACTACTCTACCACTTGAGTCACAGTTCTTCATATGAGTTTGGAATTCAAACTTCAGATCTCAGCCTCCTGAATAGCTAGGATTATAGACACAAGCAATAATACCCACCTGACACAAGTTTTGTTTTGTTTGTTGGTTTGTTTTGTGAGTCACGGGGCTTGAACTTGGCCTGAGCTCTGTCCCTGAGCTCTTCAGCTCAAGGCTACCCAGGCACAAGTTTTATGAAAGTGTAAGGGGCTCAGAATGTAATACCCTCCCTAGGGCCAGCCATGAAACAGTCACTGCAAGAAGTGAGTGAGATGCACTGAATTACATTTGACTTGCAGGACATCTTTTACTGAGGTGATGGAGCATCACAGGATGCCATCATTCCATCCCAACATGGATCAGTGAATAGTTCCTGGAACAACAGATCTTTAATTTATTACCTACAACAGTGAAAGGAAGCAATTAGTGTACCAACCACACACAAAAGTGAAAGAAATAGTGATATAATTCAAGATTTTTAGCAAAATCCTTCCTTTGCATGTGGCAAAAATTGGAAGTCTAATTTACAAGAAATACCCTCAAGAGTCAGAGTGCCAGAGATCTACAATTCTGACTGTAAAATGTTTAAGAATACACTTTATAGGAAGACTAGGAAGGTTCCAAACTTCTGGCAACATCGAATCCCCTGATTCTAGAGAGAAAAGTATCACAGTAGAATAGAGTCTGCACTGTATTTCAATTCAAGTCAATGGGTGGGATGTTGTGTTATAACATATAAGTGAAGCTAGAAGTCTTATAGCAACAGTCAGCATGACAGTGATATACTTTGCAAAATGATAGCAGAATATAGGAAGGGTAACCTGAAGGTTTATACTTTGGACACTAGTGTGAGGCATTCTGTCATTGGCAAGATGCTAGAGCCACTTCAGCCTCAAAGTAGCAATTGGTAGTCATGACCCCTAAGTTCTGCATTAGCGTAACACAGAATATTCCTTGTCTATTTTACAAATATTTCATGAATATCAGTGGTAGTCCACTGATATTTAATGGTATGACACATTAAAAAGCAATCCTTAATCTCCCCCAGAAAAAGCACAATTCAGGAAACCCAAACGTTTAAGTTTGAATGATTTGTGAGAGATTTTAGATTGTAATAATTAACCTGAAGATATGAACTAACATGAGGAGAGAGTTTTCAAAGCAGAACTAAAAATGTATTCATACAAACTTTGTGTTTATATATATATATATATATGAGTGAATTATATGATCAAAAGCTTATCCCAAAGTTATTTAATGTAGTTATCAGAGCACATAGTAATTCCTTTATAAAGAAGCAGCTAAGTAAATTTGATGGCAATCTGTGACACTATGTGTTATTTAAATTAAGCCATGGAAAGAAAACTTGTACATACTGAATAAAAAATTACAAATGGCAATTTTATGCTGATTTCAACTGCATGGCAAATACCCAAGTTAAACAGTGCACTAATTATAAGCACATCGTATTTTCTCTATAAAAACTTTTAGAAGGAATAAGATACTTTTTAAATGTTATAAGCTTGTATAGTATTTTTTATTTGCATTATATTGTCGGGGTGATGTATGGAGGGGTTACAATTGCATTCATCAGGTAGTGGGTACAATGCTTCTTGAACATTGCTACTCCTTCCTTTGTTTTTAATCCCACTTTCCTTTTTGTATAATTTTTAAATTTCTTTATACAAATCATATATTTAATGCCTGATATGCCAGAATTGCCTTTATGCATAGATACAGAGAAGTGGTGTGCTTTTGTTGATTCAGATGTGTATATAATGTAGCTGGTGAATAGCTCCTATGATCAAATTTCAGGAGTCTAAGTTCCCTTTTAAGTCATTATTCAACATCATTCTAGCATGTCCAAATCAATGGCATATGTATCGTATGATATGTGAAAGAAAACTGCAGATCACTGTTCATGGTGCCTCATGCCTGTAATCCTAGCTACTCAGGAGGCTGAGGTCTGAGGATCAAGGTTCAAAGGCAGCCTGGGTACAAAGAAGGACCTGAGACTCCTATTTCCAATTAACCTATAGAAAACTGGAAGTGAGGTTTGGCTCAAAGGTAGGATGGTAGCTTTGAGGAGAAGAGCTCAGGGACAACACCCAGGCAGAGGTCAAGCATCATGAACCCTCTCCAAAAATAAAAGAAAAAGAAAAAGGAAAAATAAACTGCAGATCATCACATAAATTTCTAGTCAATTGTGAGAGGAACACATAGATCTTGTTTTAGCAATGATTTAGCTTTTTTTAAGAAAGAAGAAAATTTTAATAATTCCACAAGATTTTCAGATTTTGTGTTAGAGGTTTTATTCACTTACAGTAAACACTGTACCATTCAGTATTATCCAGGAAAGCATATTAATCATGTATCAAGTGTGACATTTTGACCAACACAGCCATCAAGAGTTGGTCTATAAATGCCAGGAAGTGTCAGAGTTAAATGCTTTATTTTTGACAAGCTAGAATTGCATTTATTCTCTTACTGCTGATGCATCCTATGAATTTCCCAAATTCACTTACTGTACACATATAAGAAACATTACATCATAAAAATAAGAAAATATGAAAGTTTAGGTAATAGTATACATATATAGAAGCATTAGATACAATTATATTATAAATAAATTATATGTACAAACACCATACACATGCACACAGACATATATATAAGTACATGTATGTGTTTTTATTGGCTGAGATAGGGTCTCACAAAATTTTTGTCTAAACTTGCTTTGAATTATAACCTTCCAGCTCTCAGCCTCTGGGAATATCTAGGGTTGTAGATGTGCCTGGCTTTATAAATTTAGTAGTGAATTGTCATTGGACGAAGCACATTTTAAAAAAAAGATGTTTTCGTGGGAGCAGTTTCCAAGAAAGACCTTTTGGAAACTATGCCTAAAACAGATTGAATTCTTATGGTGATCTCTTAGCAAGTCTTTCAAAATGGAAAATAATATTTTCCTTCTTGGAAGCAGGTCTGCCTAATGTGTCACAACATTACCAGTAGATGCTTAGACCTGGTATAGAGTTATCCTTCAATAATTCTACACATCAACATTTCAGCCAAAATCTCTTCACAAATCATTAATAAAAATCCCCAAATCGGGCCAGGAATTTAGCCTAGTGGTAGAGTTCTTGCCTAGTATGCACGAAGACCCAGGTTCGATTCCTCAGTACCACATACATAGCAAAAAGCCAGAAGTGGTGCTGTGGCTCAAGTGATAGAGCCCTAGCCCTGAGAAAATCCAGGGACCGTGCTCAGGCCCTAAGCCCAAGACCAGGACTGGCCAAAAAAAGAAAGAAAGAAAGAAAAAAAAATCCCCAAATCATACAAAAAAATTACAGGAGGCCTGGCTTAAATGAGTTTATCCTTATGTAAATTTGACTTTTGTTTTACTCCATAATTCAGATATGCCTTACCTTTAGAGATAGTGAATATGTCAACTAAATATGTCATAATGAAACCATAGTGTAAAGTTATGTCCTCTGAGCTTGAATGCTGTTTGTCAGTAATTTTAAGTATTAACAGATATAAATATATGAATGTGAAAATAATATGAATTAGTAGATGGTAATATTTTTATCAATCCAAATATCTTTAAATTAGTTTTAAATGGTTGTGAAGTAAAATTCTGAAATTAAGGAAATCACTCAAGTATGTTACGACAAATATCCTGGTGTATTTTTTCTGAATGTCATGGAAGCCTTAACTTCTAAGGAGCATAACAATAATCTTAATGTAAAATTAAAACCCTTCTATTAATTTCAATAAAAAATATATGAAAAAAGCTCTTACATACTATTAATCAAGAGTGTTAAACATGTCATTTGAAATATGATGTAAAAATCAATGTTAATAAATTCTTTAAATTAAAAAACAACAACAAAAAACCCTCTGCGAATGTATTAAAACCTCAGTAATATGCAAGCATTTGTACATGACTAACTTACAAAGTCAATTTCACCTACAAAGCCCTCTGGGAAACAAGAAGTACCAAAGTTGGTCTTGGAGCAAGATCATGAATATTTGTGAATATGGTACATAATTCTTCTGATGAAATTTGTACAAAACTCTAGGCTTTCCAAACCACTCACTAATATAGATCAAATGTAGTAATCCCCTTGAGAACTCTGCAAATTAATGAGGATAGGACTCCAAGGTTATAATGAGTGTTTTCCAGACTTCTTCATGATAGGGTAGTCATGGTTACAACTGATCATGACCATACTTTCAAGCCATATAAAATCCAGACATTGACTGCTTTCTCAGACAATTCTGAATCTCTCATGACAATGAAGAAAACAGTACATAGTGTACCACCAGTCACTAAATACAGATCTTTTCTACACATGTTTGTCAGATTAACATAGATGCAGTATAGCTGTCAGTAAAATTTCTTACCCTTCTTGTAGCTAAGACCTGCTGAGTCTCATGTTAATTAATGGCCCATAGTCACAGCTTCTCAAATGTACACATACATTTTCCTCACACCTCTTCTTCTTTTGTTGGATGGCAGACTGCGGGAATGACCTAGTGTCTCCACAAATAGTTTAGTAAGGAAGAGGGCTGCAGTGCTGTCTGGATTGGGTGGCTACACAAAGAATGGATGCATTAGACTAACAAACACATTGC
This sequence comes from Megascapheus bottae, assembly GCF_031878675.1. Taxonomy (NCBI): domain Eukaryota; kingdom Metazoa; phylum Chordata; class Mammalia; order Rodentia; family Geomyidae; genus Megascapheus; species Megascapheus bottae. Next base: position 50,220,717 of record NC_143516.1, read on the forward strand.
AGCTCATAACTTCCCCAAGAGCTAAATGGGCCCTTTATTTTTCAAGACAAAAAGAAGCTCAGGCTCTGCAGCTGCTCCATAAAATATAGTTTAAAAAAATCACACCAGAAATTGAATAGAAAAGGATATGCAATAGAACGATTCATTGACAGTCCATTTGGGGATGTGCTATGCTGTTTCAGTGAATAATAAATAAGTAAAAGACACTAATCTACTCCTTCAAATTATTTTTAAGTAAAATAAGAAAAATAACTTTCGACAAAAATTCTTAATCACAATATACCTATGTGTCTGATGATAATCAAAATGCTTGCAATACTAACATATTGCGTGCCAATTTTAGAGATTTCCTAAGGTCTGAATAAAACAAAATAAACTCCTAATGTTTAAAGAACTTTGAAAAATACATCTGTGGAAATTCAATTTGCTTGCCAGAATATCATTCTTAAGGAAGTAAATACTTTCTAAATGAATAGCTGAAAGATAATATTTCTACAAAAGTATCAGTAAAGTAGGGAAATTTTTGACATGGATTGCTATCTTGAGTTTATTTTCTTATAAATAATGTATTAAACTTTTATTTTAGAGTAAATAAATAAACATTTACAACTACTAATAGAGTTCATTGTGAGTATATATATATATATATATATATATATATATATATATATATACAGATATTTCTTTTTGTTTTGTCAGTCCTGGAGTTTGAACTCAGGGTCTCGGCACTGTCCTTGGGTGTTCTCAAGGCTAGCACTCCACCACTTGAGCCACAGCACCACTTCAAGCTTTTTCTGTGCATATAGTATTGAGAAATCATACCCAGAGTGCTGTGAATGCTAGAAAAGCATTTTACCACTTTGCCAGCCCTACAGAATTGATTTTACATACAGAATTAACATTTGAATTCTAAATTTTGAAAACAGTAATATCATCTTCACAAATCACCTATATTTAATTCAAAGCCTTGTAACTTCCAAAACATTTATAAAACTTTATAAATCAAATTTTGCCAATGTCTCCTTGAACTAAGAAATAAGTTTATATAAGTTTATAAGAAATAAGTTTAAACAATGGATTTCTATGCTGCTATCAGAAAGAACAACATTGCCCCATTTGTAAAGAAATGGAAAGACTTAGAAAAAAATCATATTAAGTGAAGTAAGCCAGACTCAAGGAACATAGGCTCAATGGTTTCCCTCATTTGAAACATTGGGCTCTCCTAGCAGAGATTTACAATAGAACAAAACCTAGATACATAAGACCATATAGTATGATGCTAAATAAAAGGACCTCCAGGTTATAGAAACAAAAGTCATACAATGAGTGATTGTTGTCCTTAATGTACTATGTTATCTATCATCTCTTTTGCTGTCCCTTGGTTATCTCATATTGTTACAGTATTTCACCTTGTTATCTGATATATTGTACATATGCGTATTTGGTTATTTGAAATCAGATACAGAAGGGGGGAAAACAAGATGAGGGGCAGGGGTGGGGGGAGGGAAATGGGGACCTAGACATAAGCATGGGTATCAATGTTTGTGAAGTAATGCACTTTCTATCTGGTGAATATAATGTAACCCTTCTATTAATTACAATAAAAATACATAAAAAAAGAAATGAAATAAATTTAAACAAAGAGACTATATCGATAAGCTGTTATTAATTTCACTAGAAAATAAAGAACTTCACATATACATATTTTCAGAATTCTGGTAATTAAGGAGAAACAGATTATGTGGGTGAAATTATTCTTATATATATACCTTAGACAAAAGTAACCAAGTGACAAAGGAGTTATTTATACATGAATTTCAAACATTGCTCCTTTGTCATTTGCATTTTATACTTGTCTCTAAGCAATACAGAATAATTATCTGTTAGTTTTTATAGTCCATATCAGACTTCATAACACCACAAAATAATAATGAATAGTGATATAATGTATCCAGAAAATTATATGAAATCACAGAAATTCTTTAATCCGCAACTTTTCCCTCATGAAGAGTTGAAAATGATCAAGGTTCAAGCTGATAGGTTTAAATAAAACCCCTTTGTATGACTACTTAAAAAATAATACCTATGGGGCCGGGAGTTTGGACTAGTGGTTAAAGTGCTTGCCTAGCATGCACAAAGACCTGGGTTTGATTCCTTGGTAACACATACATACAAAAAAAGCCAGAAGTGGTGCTGAGGCTCAAGTGGTAGAGCTCTAGCCTTGAGAAAGTCCAAGGACAGTGCTCAGGCCCTGAGCTCAAGCCCAGGACTGGCATAAAAACAAACAAACAAACAAACAAAAAAACCCTTTATTTTTCTCTCTAAAATCAAGTACTTAGCTGACTCATGCCCATTATCACAGCTGTGAAGGAGGTTGACATCTGAGGATCTTGTTTGACACCAGCCCAGACAGACAAATCCAAGAGATTCTCAAATCTAATCAAGTCGGAAAAAAAAAGCTAAAGGTACAATTATGGCTCTTGTCATAGGCAATCAGCCTTAAAACAAAAAGTTCAATGGGGAAAGGAAACTTTGAGTACAAATCCCAGTACAGAAAAACACACACACACACACACACACATACACACACACACACACACACACACACACACACACACACACAGCATATACACCTGAAAATACACAAAATAACAATAAAAACCTACCTAAATGTGATGAAAATAAAATAAATAAAAAATAATAGCAATACCTAAAGGTGGTATACTAATTTCCCTCCAGTTACATTAATTGAAATATTTAAAACTGTGACACAGATGTTTACATAATCATTGCATATGCCAGAGAACATTAACTACATTGTTTAAATGCAATTAAAAGAATTATGGAATTTGAGGATTCTCTTTATTTTAATAATGTCTCTAAAATATATTTGCACTTTCAAAAATTTAATATGCCATCAAAATAAAAACCCCATTTGAATCCTTGTAGTAAATTCAAAACTTCACCTTAGTTCTTGCAGTGAAATCTACACAACTATATCAAGTATATATTTTCACTCTCTTCCTCCTTCTCTTCCTCCTGCTCCTCCTTCTTTTCCTTCTCCTTTTTTGTTCATATCTATATATTCTTCATTTAACTTAACCATTTGATGATATCATTGTTGCTTTTTCACTGCTAAACAGAAAATCTAACTTAGAGTTAAAACTGGTACCAAAAGTAGATTTTTAGATACTGTCCATTTTAACATAACCAAATTTCTTTATTGTCAAAATCAGTTGCATAGTACTGGATATATGGAAACTTCAGAAAAATGGAAGTAAAATTTACAGTAAAATAATTGAGCTAAGAATGAAACTGTTGGGGCCAGGAGTTTGGCCTGCTGGTAGAGTGCTTTCCTAGCATTCATGAAGGCCCGGGTTCGGTTCCTTGGTACCACATATATAGAAAAGCCAGAACTGGTGCTGTGGCTCCGGTAGTAGAGGGCTAACCTTGAAGAAAGCCCAAGGACAGTGCTCAGGCCCTGAGTTCAAGCCCCAGTACTGGAAAAAAAGAAGGAAAATGTTTTTGTCTATTTGATTGCATTGAAAGTGAGAGACACAAAAGATGGCAGAAACTGCATGATTTTAAAAATGTATACTGAATTCTAATTTATGCCATAGAATGTTATGTCACCTAAAATATTTTATTGTTATTGTAGAGATGATATATAGAAGTCAGGTAATGCATATAATTCTTTTTAATCATGTCTCCCCTTTCTAGTTCTTTCCCAGTTTTCCTCTCCCATCACCATCTGCAAGATGTACAGTAAATTTTACATAGAGTATCCAGTGAGTAGCATGATCTGTTGTATTTATTGAACCTTTGAATTATCTTTTCTATGCCCTCCTTACTCTCTCAAGAAACAAATAACAAACAAGTAAACAAGATAAGTGGAGATGGAACAAAAACAGCAACAACAGCAACTCAAAAAGTCTCTTCTTTTTAGGGGGGGTTCATTTTATAAATTGGTGTTTTATATCACCATATGCATATAGCTATTGAGACTATTCATATCCTCCTTTGGTTTCAATATGGGAATGTCTAGAGACCTACATAGTTTATCATGTATCTATATATGTGTGTACATGTGCATATATGTAGACAAGTATATACATATATGTATATGTAAATATACATATGTATATATGTGTATATTTCTTGAAACATTCAATGTGAGTTATTTTTGTTGTAGCTTTTTGCCAAAGCTGGATTTGAACCCAGGGCCTTGGCACTGTCCTTGGGCTTTCTCAAGACTAGGGCTCTACCACTTGATCCACAGTACCCCTTCCAGCTTTTTCTATGTGGTATTGAGAAATCAAGCCCAGGGCTTTGGGCATGCTAGGCAAGCTCTCAACCATGAGGCCACACTCCTGGCCCCACTAGTATCTTTCTTACTTTTCTTTTTCTTTCTTTCTTTCTTTCTTTCTTTCTTTCTTTCTTTCTTTCTTTCTTTCTTTCTTTCTTCCTTCCTTCCTTCCTTCCTTCCTTCCTCCTTCCTTCCTTCCTTCCTTCCTTCCTTTCTTTCTTTCTTTCTTTCTTTCTTTCTTTCTTTCTTTCTTTCTTGCTTGCTTGCTTGCTTGCTTGCTTGCTTGCTTGCTTGCTTGCTTTCTTTCTTCTTATTTTTGTAGGCCATGGGCCTTAAACTCTGTGCCTTGACACTGTTCCTGAGCTCTTCAATTCAAGCCTAGCACTCTACCACTTGAGCCACAGGCACCACTTTAATTTGAAGATTACTGTTTCTAAAAAAATAAAAGAGAGACTGAGAAAAACATAAAGAAGTAAAAAAAAGAAAGAAAGAAAGCATAAATAAGAAAGGTTTTCTGTTCATTGTTCAGAGATCACGGCTGTTATGTACCACAGTTCTATAGGATTGGCCCAAGGTAAGCCATGCTAGGGGAAATTTCTTACTTCAGAGTATAAGTTGATTCTGGTTTCTACTGGTGTTATACATCTTTTCTCCTCAGACAGCCCAGGTTGAGGGATATAATAGTTTTAGCCAACTTTCCTATATGAGGATCTATCCTGGTGTGGTTTTCTCTGGTGCTTCCCTGGCAGTGTGCTACTCTAAGGGGTATTGCTGTCCACCAGTAGGAGATTTGGGGAGAGTTGGGAATTGTAGTTTGTTGGTGCAGGGGTGGTGTTTTTGCCCAGTGGTCTTTCTCAGGTAGGGTTCCTATAGTTAGTTAAGAGCTGGCCAGAAGTATCCTTGTGAGGTGTCTCTTTATGGGATGTGTTGTATCGAAATCATCTTCCTGTTCTTTTTCATTCCAGCATGGCTCTAGAAAATTGTTCCTCACACCATGCTGGGGGACCCCCAGCCTGGAGCACACACTCAACAGGGGTTACTTCACTTTATTTTCACAAATTTCTGTCCTTGCTCTCTCTGTGTGCAATTCCTTATTTGTTAGAATGTGTCTTTGTTTGTAACTTGATTGGTGCAAATCAGTTGGTTTGATAGTTGCTGCCTTTTGTTCTCCTCCTCTTCCTCCTCCTCCTCCTCTTCTTCCTCCTTCTCTTCCTCCTCCTTTACATTCTCCTTTGCCTTTGCCTTCTTGCTTTCATGTTCTTCTTCCCTTCTCATATTAAATTTAGATTAAAATCTTGCAAATAATAGTCCCCTTTTTATTAATATATTTTTATTATCAAGGTGATGTACAGGTGAGTTACAGTTACATTTATAAGGTAATGAGTACATTTCTTGTGGAACATTGTTGTCCCCGCCCTCATTTTCTTCCACTTTCTCTCACTTCTCCCATCCTCCCACTGACTAAATAGTAATGTTTATTTCCAACATACTGTATTGAGCGTATCACTGTTGCATTGGTTCACAGTTTTTCCATTGCCTCATCATTTTGTTATTCCCCTTCCTTTCCCCAATCCCGATTAATATATATACAAGATGCAGGGTAGCAAAATCAAATACAGTGATAGCAGGGGTTAAAACAAAAGGGGACAAAGAAAGAAAAAAAAGAAATAGCTTCACATAGTACAATAAAACGATAAAGACAAACCTCTTATTTTTGAAAGAAAACCTCTTGTTTCTTTTTTTGCTTATTAATCATGTTCTTTCTTCATATATATTTATTGTAATTAATAGAAGGCTTGCATTATATTCACCAATAGAAGGTGCATTACTTCACAAACAATGATACCATTTCTCATGTCTTGGTCCCCATTTCCCTTCCCCATCCCCATATCTTGTTTTCCCCCACTTCCCTATCTGATTTCAAATAGCCATATATGAATATACACAATATATCAGATAATGAGGTAAAATACTGTAACAATATGATATAACCAAGGAACAGCAAAAGAGATGAGAGATAACACAGTACATAAAGGACAACAATAACTCATTATACAGGTTTTATTTCTATATCCTGGAGTTCTTTTCATTTAGTGCCATACTATATAGCCTACAGAGTGGGAGAAGATCTTCACTAACCATCCAACAAAGGCCTCATATCTAAAATATATCAACAACTCAAAAAATTGACTCACTCCAAAAGTAATCTCCAAGGAAATCATCCCATTAAAAGATGGGCCAAAGACTTAAAGAGAGTCTTCTCTAAAGAAAAAATAAGAATGGCCTAGAGACACATGAAGAAATGCTCTACATCTCTGGCCATAAAAGAAATGTAAATCAAAACAACTCTAAGATTCCATCTCACTCCAGTTAGAATGGCCAGGATCAAGAAATCTAATAACAACAGATGCTGGAGGGGATGTGGCCAGGAGGGATCACTACTACACTGTTGGTGGGAGTGTAAACTCGTACAAACACTATGGAAAGCAGTATGACAGTTCCTCAAAAGACTAAACATAGAGCTCCCCTATGATCCAGTAATTCCACTACTTGGCATTTACCCAATTGTCCAGAAACAAGGACATACTAGAACCACTAGCACAACAATGTTCATTGCAGCACTATTTACCATAGCAAAGATAATGGAACCAACCCAGATGCCCCTCAGTTGATGAGTGGATCTACAAGATGTGGTATTTATACATAATGGAATTCTATGCTGTTGTCAGAAAGAATGACATCGCCCCATTTGTAAGGAAATGGAAACACTTAGGCCTCCCCACCTTTTCTTTAAGAATTTTCTTTTTCTTTAAAGACAGCTCTATTTCCCCTATCCAAAGAATCTTCCTTCAGAGAGTAAACTATGTTGGAGTAGCTTTGAAAATGTAAGATTATGTTTTCAATTGAACTGTTTACAATTTTTTTCACATACATATTATTTCACATGTTGCTTCACTAAAAATTTTATTTGGCATGTACAGCCTAATTAACAATTATGAACTGTTATGAAACATCATTTTTCTAATTATTTGTGTTATTTTAGTTTTTATTGAAACACAGCCTGGCAACGTATTTCAGCCTGGCCTCAGACTTGCAGGCCTTCTCCTTTAACATCCAAATGTTGGCATTACAGGCATGAACCAACATATCTGACCTATCGATATCAGTTTTTGTATGTATTTATTATAGTTTACATTCTTCTAACAGTCATTTTTGGAATGTCCTACACTGGTTTGGGGAAGGTTTCTATGAAACTTACCATTCTATGGAAAAAAATGTCTATTCCAGTTTAATAACAAATGCATATAAAATCTGAAAAAATACTATATGTTATTTTTTAATTTTCTGATTTCTCTTGGACTGCAACCATATAGAGGGCAAAATTTGTGTTTTACTTATTTGACATTCCCCAACATGAAGAACAGTCTCTTGTACATGGTATATTTCCAGTATTTAATGTTCACTAAAGATTTTACCTGCAAGCATTGAAACTGTATATGAATTTTTGATCAATGATACTCTCCTTATTATTCACCTTTGCTAATTTTGTGTTTTAGTAAGTTTCATAGGTGTTAATTCTAATACTTTAGGCACTGCTCTAAATACATTATATATTTAAATGAGTATATGTCTTACAGGAAGTAATTATTTTTGGCTATCACTATTCCAATTTTATGCATATAGAAACAGAGTCAACAAAAAGGTGATGATTTTCCAAAATTCTTGTAGTTGGAAACAAACTAACTGAAAGTCTGGCACCCTAGATACAGTATGCTATATCTTCTCCTCTTTTGATGTTGTCTACCTCAAAAGCAGTGTCACTGGTACTCAGTTTTCCTGGCAAATACTAGCAGCAGCAGGTTTCTCAATACTTATGCCAAAAATGTCATGTGGCATATGTAAGCCTAGGTGATCATTTCCTCCTTATATTCTATCTCAATTGTTTCTTTAGCTTTTGTTAGCAGATTTCATTGTTTCACAGTTTTTAATATATTTTTCTTTAATTTTGTCTCTTGAAAAAAGCATTATGCAACAAGTTATTCTCTATTAATATGTTTGGACAGGTAGCTGATACATTAAATATTATAGTGTTTAGAACTTAAATTTTAATGAATTGAATTTATTTATAACTTACAAAATCAGTATATTGGATTTACCTTTGAGTTTTTGTATTTTATTCCAATATTGAGTTTTTAAATGCTGTTCCATATTTATTCTTTTTCATCACTACATCATGACTTTTTAAAGCTGAAAATAATTTTGAGGCCCTAAGAATCTATGGATCTAAGTCTTGGAGTTGGACAGTGGGCCCTAGTAAGCATTGGGTTAAAAAGCTCACCATTTTCCTTCGTTTATTGCAATATAATAATCCCAGTGTGATTATTAAACAGTTCAAAATTTGGAGCTATAAAAACCTTAAGCATGAAAATAGGATTGCAGTAAAATAAGGCCTTCTCTTTAGATATGTAATAATATTTAAATGAACAATTTTAGGTTAGTGATAACACAACAAATTTAGGAACTAGGAAAGCACTGTATGTGCTGTAGAACAATGGTTTTAATAGTCTCACAATCTAATGTTGCCATGGAACCCATTAGGCCATGGAGGAAAACTTAAAGTGATAGGGGGTAAGGAATTTTTTTTCTTTTCTTTCCAATGGCCATTTGATTATTTATGATGTCACTCATTTGCCACACAATGTTATCAATATAGTCAGGAAGCACCAGAAAATCAATAAACAAGATAGGTGAGGCATACATCCCATCATGTGTCAATGAATTCATGGCCCTTATATAGCCCATGAACTTGATTTTCATCATATTTTAATTGCTATAAAAATTAGAAGTAAGGTTTAAATGATAAATTATTATTTATTATTTTCTTAGATCGTTCCTCTTCTCTCACTGATACAATACAAATCTTCCTTTGATTCCTAAAAAAGTTCAACATATATGGTATTTCTTTTGTTACAGGTTTATCGTCAAGGTGATGTACAGAGAAGTTACATTTACATATATAAGTTAATAAGTAAATTTCTTGTCAAACATTGTTAACCTTTCCCCTATTTTCCTTCCACTTTCTGTAACTCCCCCAATAGGAACTACTCCCTTTCCATGTTGTAAAGTTCCTTTCCACAATACTGTCTTGTAAGTATTGCTGTTTTAAATGGACACTATAATTGTAATCGGATTTAAGTACTGAGAGCAAGATAGCAAGATTCTACTTGAAATCCATATGATTCTAGTCAAGTAAAATTATTGCGCATTAAAGGTTAGAATAGGTAAAATATATTAAACTGACTACCAAAAATCTTTTTATTTTCACATAGGAATGCCATGTAAGTCCTTTTTTTGTCTTGGGGCTTGAACAGTGCCTGGGCACTGTCCCTCACCTCTTCAGCTCAAGACTACTACCCTACCCCTGGGTCTGGGTGCTGTCCCTGAGCTCTTCAGCTCAAAACTACAGCCCTACCCTTGAGCCACACAGCCCCACTTGTTTTCTAGAGTTTAATTGGAGATAAGTCTCAGGTCTTTTTGTGCCCCAGCTGGCATTGAACCTTGATCCTCAGACCTCAGCCTCCTGAGTATCTAGGATTACAGGCCCTAACCACTGTGCCTGGCTTGTTTGGCATATGTTGCTGAGAGTATTTTTGTGATAACATGTGAATCTGCTAGACTAAGTAAATTTCTGCCCCTAATCTACCAATGGCTTAATACAATTTGAGTATATTTCACCAAATCAAATGATTTCTCAAATACTTGTCCCATTTTATAATCAGGATATTTTTAATGATGGAGTTCTTTATAATGTTTTATATTAATGTATATTAATTAGATAGTATAAAATATTTTATTTAGTGGTCCATGATATTTTGTTATTTATTTCTCTCCAATTCCTAACTAAATAGCAAGGATATTTGCCACTGTACCATAAGTTTGTAAATACATTCATTCCTGGGGGAAAAATAACTATCTTCCATCTAACACTATAAGCTACACTGAAGCAGTAGAACAGCACTATCCATTTATAGCTTATACCAATATACTGACTTGTCTTGACAATGATGCAAACAAAACATATTTCCTCCTTAACTGGTCATAAGTAACCACTCTTAGAGTCTTCGAAGTGAGTTGTAAAGAGCATATTCTTGGCCTACCTGGGTTTTTTCATATATTTTTATTGTAATTAATAGAAGTGTTACATTATATTCGCCAGAGAGAAGGTGCATTAATTCCCATACATTGATACCCTTTCTCATGTCTTGCTCCCCATTTCCCTCCCCGCCACTTCCACCCTGCATCTTGTTTTCCCCCTTCCCTATCCAATTTCAAATAACCAAATACAAATATATCCAATATATCAGATAACAAAGTGAGATACTGTAACAATATGAGATAACCAAGAGACAGCAAAAGAAATGAGAGATAACACAGTACATTAAGGAAAACAATCACTCGTTATATGGCTTTTGTATCTATATCCTAAAAGACTTTTCATTTAGTGTCATACTGTATGGCCTTATGTATCAAGGTTTAGCTCTATTGCAAATCTCTGCTATGAGAGTCCAAGGTTTCTACTGATTATGACAAATGAGGGAAACCATTGAGCCTATGTTGCTTTGAGTCTGGCTTACTTCACTTAATATGATTTTTTCTAAGTCTGTCTGTTTCCTAACAAATGGGTCGATGTGTTTTTTTCTGACAGCAGCATAGAATTCCATTGTGTATAAATACCACATCTTGTTGATCCACTCATCAGGGGGACATCTAGGTTGGTTCCATATTTTTGCTATGGTAAATAGTGCTGCAATGAACGTCATTGTGCTAGTGGATTTAGTATGTTCTTCTTCCTAGACAATTGGGTAAATGCCTAGTAGTAGAATTGTTGGGTCATAGGAGAGCTCTATATTTAGCCTTTGAGGAACTGCCATACTGCTTTCCATAGTGGTTGAACAAGTTTGCACTCCCACCAACAGTGTAGTTGTGATCCCTCCTGGCCACATCCCCTCCAGCATCTGTTGTTATTAGTTTTTTTGATCCTGGCCATTCTAACTGGAGTGAGGTGGAATCTTAGAGATGTTTTGATTTGCATTTCTTTTGTGGCCAGAGATGTCGAGCATTTCTTCATGTGTCTATAGGCCATTTTTTTTCTTCTTCAGAGAAGAGTCTCTTTAAGTCTTTGGCAAATCTTTTAATGGGATGGTTGTTACTTTGGAGATTAGTTTTGGAGTGATTTCATTTTTTGAGCCATTGATATATTTTAGATATGAGGCCTTTGTCTGTTGTATGGTTGGTGAAGATCTTCTCCCATTCTGTAGACTTCCTAATTAATTTACTAGCTATGTCCTTTGCCATACTAAAGCTCTGCAGTTTAATGCAGTCCTACTTATCCAGCCTTTCTCTAATTTGTTGTGATTCATGGTCCTTATTAAGAAAGTTTTGACCTGTGCCAAGGAGCCTAGTGTATCTTGTAAAGTTTTCAGTGTGTCGGCTTTTACCTCAAAGTCTTTGAACCATTTGGAGTTAATTTTAGTGCAAGGTGACAAAGAAGGATCCAACTATAGTTTTCTGCATGTGCTTAACCAGTTCTGCCAGCACCACTTGTTGAAGAGGCTGTCTTTCTTCCATTCTATTTTTTTGGCTCCTTTGTAAAAGATTAGGTGGCCATAGATCTGTGGGTTAATATCTGGGTCCTCAGTTCTATTCCATTGGTCTTCAAGCCTGTTCTTGTGCCAGTACCAAGCTGTTTTGATAATTATAGCTCTGTAATAGAGTCTAAAGTTTGGTATTGAAAGTCCTCCTGCACTGTTCTTTCTGCTAAGAAGTGTTTTTGCTATACAGGGTCTTTTATTATTCCATATGAAATTTTTGATTGCCTCTTCTATTTCTCTAAAGAATGACATTGGGATATTAATGGGTATTGCATTGAATTCATAGATAGCCCTTGGCAAGATTGCCATTTTCATGATGGTAATTCTTCCAATCCAGGAGCATGGGAGATTTTTCCATTTCCTCAGTTGTACTTTAATTTCCTTTTTCAGGGTTTTAAAGTTTTCATCAAAAGGTACTTTACATTTTTATTTAAGCTAATTCTTGGTACTTTATTTTCTTTGAGGCTATTACAAAAGGAGTTGCTTTCCTGATTGTTGCATCAGTACTGTTGGCATAGAGGATGGCAGTTGATTTTTGAAGGTTAATTTTATACCCTGCAACCCTTCCAAAATTTTGAATCAGCTCAAGGAGCTTGGGAGTGGAGTCTATAAGATTCTTTAAATACAGAATCATGTCATCTGTCAAGACGGAAAGCTTTATTTCCTCTTTCCTTATTAAGATCCCCTTTATGCTTGCTTCTTGCTTCTGGCTAGGAATTCTAATACTATGTTAAAGAGGAGTGGAGAGAGTGGGCATCCTTGTCTCATGCCTGATTTTATAGGGAATGGCTTTAGCTTTTTGCCATTAAGTATAATACTAGCTGTGGGTTTCTCATACACAGCCTTCATTACGCTGAGGAATGTTCCATGGATTCCTAATTTCTCCAGAGCTTTTAACATAAAGGGGTGTTGGATCTTGTCAAATGCCTTTTCTACATCTATTGAGACAATCATGTGATTTTTGTTCTTGTTCCTGTTGATGTGTTGAATTATATTAATTGATTTGCATATGTTGAACCAGCTTTGCCACCCTGTGATGAATCCTGTTTGATCATAGTGTATAATTTTTTGGATGAGTTTTTGTAGACGGTTGGCCAGTATTTTGTTGAGAAGTTTTGCATTGATGTTCATCAAAGAAATGGGTCTGTAGTTCTCTTTCTTTGATGAATCTCTGTCTGGTTTGGGGATGAGGGTTATACTGGCTTCATAGAATGTGTTTGGAAAAGAGCCTTCATTTTCAGTTTCATTGAAGAGCTTGAGGAGTATTGGTGTGAGCTCTGCTTTGAAGACTTTATAGAATTCAGCTGTGAATCCATCTGGCCTTGGGCTTTTCTTAGGTGGAAGGTCTCTTATTGCCATTTCTATTTCAGTGTTTGAAATAGGCCTATTTAGTTGGGATAGTTCTTCTTCGTTCAGTGTGGGTACATTAATATTGGCTAGGAATTCATCCATTTCTTCTAGATTCTCAAATTTGTTGGAGCAAAGTTTGAGAAGTACTCCCTCATGATGCTCTGTATCTTGGTAATTTCTGTCGTGATATTACCATTTTCGTCTGTGATTTTGTTTATTTCGCTATGCTCCCTTCTTTTTTTTGGTAAGATTTGCTAAGGGTCTGTCAATATTGTTAATTTTTTCAAAGAACCAACTCTTTGTTTTGTTGATTCTCTATAGTTTTTTTTTGGACTTCAATTTATTTAATTCTGCTTTGATTTTAAGAATTTGCTTCTTTCTACTGGAATTAGGGTTGGTTTGTTGCTCTTAAGGAGCATAAGGGGACATATTAAATTGTTGGTTTGAGATTTTTCCAATTTGTTATTGTAGGCAATCAGAGCTATAAATTTTCCTCTGAGTACTGCATTTGCCGTGTCCCAAAGAAGCCGGTGTTCTGTGTGCTCATTTTTGTTAAATTTCATAAACTGTTGGATTTCTGTTTTGGTTGCAACATAATGTTGAAGCTTTTCCCTGGAATGGAATGTTTTTATTCTTCCCTCAGTTATGAATGAGAGATTAGCTGGGTACAGTATTCTTCGTTGGTAGTTATTTGACTTCAGGTTATGACATATATCCTTCCACTCCCTTCTTGCTTGCATGGTCTTTGCTGAGAAATCTGGAGTTATTCTGATTTGTTTGCCTTTATAGGTGATTATTCTCTTCTCCCTGGCTGATTTTAGGATTCTTGTTTTAGGATTCTTTCTTTCATATCTATTGATCCAGTTCGGATTATAATGTGGCAGTGGGAGGTCCTTTTCTGGTCAGGTCTGTTTGGGGTTCTAAAAGCTTCTTGTATCTGGATGGGTCTGCCCTTCTGGATATTTGGGAAGTTCTCTGAGATGATTCCCTGAAGTATATTTCCAATACCATTGACCTCTTTCTCTAGACCCTCCTCAATACCAATTAGCCTTAAATTAGGCTTCCTAATTATATCTTGGACCTCCTGTAGCATTTTCTCATATTTCCTAGATTTGAATTGACTCATTTTCTGTTCTTTCTCTATAGCAACTAAATTATCTTCAACCCCAGAAATTCTCTCTCTGTATTGTCTAACCTGCTATCAAAGCTATCTACTTTATTCTTTATCTCCCTTGCTTCTAATTGCTCATTTTTGATGCCTTGCATCTCTTCTTTTAGATCATGTATGAATTTCTTTAACTTCTTGATTTCCATTTGAGTGGTTAGCTCAGCAGCTTTATTCTCTTTGGACCTCTGTTGGAGTTCTGTCACCTTTTTGTTTGTGGATTCTATGAATTCATCCATTTTTCTTTGAAAAACCTTTATTATGGCCTCCTTTATGGCTTCCCCTTTTTCACATATCGCCTTGTTTATGGTTTCCTCTTGTTTAGCTATGGATTCCTCCCTTATCTCTTTCTTTATGTTTTCACACTTTTCATTAATGATGTTTATCAATTGCATTTGTATAGCACTTGGTAGATTCTCCTCTAGATTTGCCACTGACTGCTCCATTGACTGTTTATGTTGAGTGGGAGATGCTGTTCCTTGATTTGACATTTTTCTTGAGTTTCTTGTTCTGCCCATTTGAAAATGGGAGCAAGATTAATACTAAACAAGATTATAATTTTTTCAGATATAACCAGGCTAGACCTTTTTAGTTGGCTGACAATAGATGTTCACACTTTTAGATTGGTAATATCACTCTCTTTCTTTTTGTGCACTTACATACAAATCTAAAACAACCACAGTTTACCTATTTATGACCAAAACAATAAGCTCCTCAATCCAATCTCTATTGTATTGAAGTCCCTCTGGACCTAGAGTATAGTTGAACACCTAGATACACAGCATTGCTTAACAACCATCAAATGTAGATCCATGCATTATAAGAGTTGAAGGATGAACAAAGGACTAGAGATAGAAAAATAATATGAAAGACAACCAGGGAGGTAAGAAAGAATAATGCAGGTGTGTAGGATTATTATAGTAATAAAGAAAAGGTATCCTGTAAGGATAACTGACCTAAGGTGATAGATAGGTAGAATATTTGAGTAGAAAGTTTAGATGAACTTAGATAAAACTTATGAAAATAAGAAGAGTAATAAGAAGAATATATAGAGAAAAGAGGGAAGTAGATATAGGAGATTTCAATGATACAAATTTTAAAAAGAAAAAAGAAACAAAACAACAACAAAATAAAAGAAAACAGAACACAGAAAAAAAAAGAGAGAAAAAAAAAGAAAAGGTGGGGGAGATTCCTCACTTTTGTGAGTTCTTACCCAAGAGACATTAGGGTTGAGAACCAGGAGTTTAAAAAGCAGGTGACTGTAACAGTATAGATATCATTTTTATTATTATTTTTTATTATTTTATTTTGTTTCTAGGAACAATCACAGTGACAGAAGGAAAGCGGGAAAAGAAAGGAGAAAAATTTTTAAAAAAAGGAATGAATCATAACATTAGAAAAAAAGATGTAGGTAAAATGGCAAAGAGAAAATAAGAACACCTAAAAATGCAATTGAAAAGGGGTAGAAGAACAAAAAACAGGGTATTCTTCCGTTTTTTTTGGGGGGGGGAGGGAGGGCAGGATAGGAAACTGGTGTCTCCACTAAATTCAGGATCCAAACACTTCACAAAGACTTTTTCTCTTGTGATTTGGCTTTGCGGTTTTTTTCAGATCAGATTGCTTGATTATTAAAACAAAGCTGAAAGATCCATGGGCGGCTTTGTTTACCAGGTCTGTGCCCTTTGCAGGCACTTCAGCAGGGCTGAGGCTGGATGTCTGGCTAAGGGATCTCTGGGAAATCCTTTGCCAGTTAGAAAGATGGCGTTTCCAGCATCACCTCTCAGGCTCTAATTGCTTTGGCCTGGTCTTTGCCAGCAGTCAAGATGGCGCTGCTCTCAGCTGGTGGGGGAGGGGGCTCCCTCCCAATGCTGTTCTGAGAGCAGAAGTGGAAACTTCTCCTCGGAGGTACTCACAAATTGCTGGATTCCCCCGGTTCCATGAAGCTGGTAGGTCCATGCATGGCCGGGTGTCTCGCGCAGGCTCTGTGTGGCTCTGTCTGCAGCTGGCAGGTCTGTGCCGCCATAAAGCACTGTCTGCTCCCACAGCTCCGCGGCTGGCGGGGCTCCAAGCTATCTTCTCGTGCTGGTATTCTGTCTTTTTCCTCTCTGACTGAGATCTCTGTGGCGCTAAAGCTTACTGAGGATCAGTTTTTCTGAAAGAACTGTCTGTCCCCTATGCTGCTGGAACTTGTATCCTGGCAGGAGCTCAGAACGACTCACGCTGAACTGCCGCCATCTTCAGCCGATCTTTTTAGGCCTACCTGTTTTTTTTAAGATTATTTATTTTCTCTGTATCCCTATAAGCCTAATCAGGGAAGTAGTAATTTTATCTCATGATAAATGGTTACATTTTGTTTCCATACTTGTGATGTGTTCAAATCTAGGTAGAGTCACTAAGGGGCCCTGGCCAGATTCTTAGTCTCTACAATAACTCACATGTATGTTAGAACTGTCTTTTTGATAGTTGATGGTCTTGTGCTTAAAGTATCTTTATTTTTCTCCAGAATATTTAGAAATATCTTTTGTGGGTCTTTTTTTTTCCAGAGAATAAACTTCATACCATGAACCTAACACCACAGGAATAGCTTCAATGACCTCCAGAAAGTTCCATGTTGATTTTCCTATACTATGGAATTCTCTGGGTTTGGGCAACAAGAATGAAAATCACTTTTCCTGAAGCTTACAATTGCTGCAGAGCATTTTAAATGATTTTTGACTCAGTAAAACCCATACCATCCATCCAAATAACTCAATAAATGTTTTCCTGAAGTATTCTACCTATAAAATATACTGCCTCCAGACCACAGAGTAGATCACCTAAGTACATCTGTAATGAAATAGTTGTTTTTAAGTTAGATAAACATAACTTAACATTGCACAAAACACAACATTGATGATACCGTGGATCTTTAAATCTTCACAAACGTTATTCAAGCCACTTTCTGAATCCCAACTAGGACAAAAGCTGTAAGATATATTTAAAATTTAGCATACAAAAACACAATTATAGAACACTAAAGATAATGAAACACTATCATATGCTCATAAGAAAAATTATATGTGATTCATTAAAATGAGGAAAATAGATGATTTTGTTATGTCACTACTGGAACTTGGTTTTAATGCTTCTTATTCTCACTGAGTATTTTTGCTCAAGGCTGGAGCTTTACTATTTGAACCACACCCTCAATTCTATCTTTGTTTTCTGAGTAATTATAGACAAATATCTTCTGTACTTTTCTGCTAAGGTTGGCTTCAAGCCAGGATCTTCAGATCTTGGCTTCAATGGTAGCTAGTCTTGCATGAATACCGAGCTTTGAGATAGATTTTATTCAGACTAATGTAATTGAGGAGAAAGTCAAAAAAAAAAAAAAAGAAAAAAGAAAAACACTTGAACTTTGTAAATGGGGAAGATCAAGAAGCAAAGACAATGACAAGGAAATTAAAAAGGGAAGGAGAATACAGGGCTTACTGAGTATGTAGAGAGGTGAAAATTTATAAGAAGGGGACAAGCAAAGGATAGAGATAATACATATGATGAATTTGACAATATTTTCTGTTCTTGACTGAAACACAAGAATAGAAACATATATGTCTGTGGAGCACAGTATAGGGGAGGTAGAAACAGCCTTAAATTGGTCAGGTCTCTGCACAGTGTTTAAACAAGTCCTTTATATCAAGTGGAAGCCCAAGATTATTATAATAATTACTTGTTAACATGTTTCTTCTCAAAAAACAGAAAATTAAGAAATAATATGTTCAACAATATATAATGTGTAATAAAAAAAAACCTCTTGCTATAAAGAAAACTATAGCAATATACCAAAAGAAAACCAATTGAAATAGACCCCCAGTGATACTACTGGTGGGGTAAAATTGTGTAGAGTTTATTGAATAACCAAATTAAATCCTACCAAAAAATCTCTGAGAACTGAATTTATTTTCAAAAGAAAGTACATTGATTAATTTTAAGTAAATCTGAGAATATTTGAAAAGAAAACATAATTTTTAAAGGACAAAAGCACAAGTGTGGTAGGGGAAAACTATTGTAAAAGACCTTTGCTGAAAAATATCGTCAAATAAAATCAATGTGATTACCACCCATATACACAAAGCTCAGTAAAAACTAAGCAGAATAAATCAAGTAAAACATATAAGTAAAAGTTTATATTTGTACTATAAAAATATATGTTTGAAATTATAGTAGTAGTGCTATATTATAATTTTTAAATTATATGCTATAGAATTATAAATATTTGTATCATCAAATTATATTCATATTGCCAAGAATATTCTAAAGATTCTTAAAAATCTACATTTATGATACATTATTCTAGAAAAATCAAAAATATTATAGCTCATTTGTCACTAAAGGTAAGGAGATGAATATTTTAAAAACTTAATGTCAAAGTACTTAACATACATGTATAAAAAGAGGACAGTGAAATCTCTTTAAATTGAATTAAGCAAAGGGTGGCATTTAAGAAAAGTAAAAAAAAAAAGAATTGAATTTTATCATGGTACATTGCATGCATGCTTAGAAATATTACAGTGCACCCTTTACACAAATAGATGAAAAACTCTATTTCATAGAAAGAACATTGTAAACATTATTGTCACATTCTCTGATCTATTCTTTGCTGCAGTGTTTTCAATCATCCTTATTTTGTTTTCACTTGCCTCGATTGCCATTAAAACTTTAAATTCTGTCCTGAACTCTCTTGTTGTAAATCTACAGCTGAATATTTTATTCAAATGCATATTTGAGTCACAAAAAGAATAACAAAAGACAATGGAATGATATTATAAAATAAGGATAAAACATTTTCAACCTAATATCCCTTATAGATCTAATCTAATCTTAGAAAAATTAAGAAAAATGAAGGAAAACCAAGTGAATGAAGTTTTAGATAACTTTATCTCTGTAATTATAATCTACAGAAGCTGAATTCTGCACTTTAAAAACACTAATTCAAATTTCTTCTGGAAAGGAAAAAAGTGTATGCCAGCTGTAGATTTTTATCAAGAGGAAAAAAAGAAAATGAAAGTTGCAAGCACATGAAAAATATAAATATTAATTTTATATTATTCAGGTCTTTAAAATTTTATAATCCCTTCAAAGGCAAACTTACAATGTGATAGCTTGAGATAATAAAGAGAGGAGAGAAGGTGACAGTTGAGTAGGATGCTCCAGTGATTTTCCCTTTAGTCTGTAGGGAATGTGTCTATAACAATTTAAGCCTTTTTCTCTCTTCATATAATGCAGACTGCCATCAATTTCTTTTGTCCTAGTATAACCATGCTGCCTGCCCCATCATCCAGAGAGGTGGTCTTATATTCTTGAATTTGACTAACCTTAATGACTTGAATAAATATTTCAATGTAGTAGAAGGGATGGGTATCCCGAGACTTTTCAAACTAGAACATAAGATGACTGGCAATTTCTTTTTTTCATATAATTTTTATTGTAATTAACAGAAGGGTAACATTAGATTCACCAGATAGAAGGTGCATTACTTCACAAACATTGATACCCTTTCTCATGTTATGGTCCCCATTTCCCTCCCCTCACGACTGCCCCTCATCTTGTTTTCCATCCTTCCTGATCCTATTTCAAATAACAAGATAAACATATATACAATACATCACATAACAAGGTAAAATGCTGTAACAAGGGACAGCAAAAGAGATGAGAGATAACATAGTACATTAAGGACAACAATCACTCATTATATGGCTTTTGTTTCTATATCCTGGCAGTCCTTTCATATAGTGTCATTCTATATGGCCTTATGTATCTAGGTTTTGCTGTATTGTAAATCTCTGCTAGAAGAGCCCAAGGTTTCTACTGATTGTGACAAATGAGGGAAACCATTGAGTCTATGTTACTTTGGGTCTGGCTTACTTCACTTAAAATGATTTTTTAAAGTCTTTCCATTTCCTTACAAATGGGATGATGCTGTTCTTTCTGATGGCAGCATAGAATTCCAATGTGTATAAATACCACATTTTGTTGATCTAAGATGACTTGAGGTTTCTATATGAATCTTTTGGATCTGCTATTCAGGTCACTTCCTCTTAGGATATGAGGGTCTTGCAGTGAGCTCAACCAGTGCTGAGGTCAAATGTAGGTATGTAGCAGCCTCCAGAGAGTGAGCAGTTTGTAGTATCCGGCCAGATCCATTCTTCAGATGCCTCCAGCACCATCTGTTCTTCATGGAGAACTCAGAGTAGAGATCACCTTGCTAGTCCTAGTGAGCAATAGGAAATGTCAGAGATGATCATAAAATGTTATCTTAAGCTAAAACATTGTGGAGTGATTTGTTCTATGGCAAAGTAGTCTCTGAAGTAATGCTAAGTGCTCCTAACAGATGGGCAAAACAAAAATAAATTCTCCACATCCTGGTCAGTTTTATAGCATGTCTGAAAAAAAAGTCTGGTTTAGGGGCTTTAGTAGATGTTTTGTCTTTGAAATTTTCTTTTTTAGGGGACCTTTTAAGCTCATGGTTGCTATATTATAATTATTTGAAAAAGCTTTCTTCTTTTCCTCCTGATAAACATTCTATTCTTTAATCTTTGTTCCTAAGCTGCACTAGAGACTTTCAACCAAAGGTAATGTATTATGTATGAAGACAAGGCTAAATAATTACAAAGAAAATAAACAGGATGAACATGGGGGTGGTGTATCACCATTCTAAATTTCAGATAAAGGCATGTCACAATTAAATGTGACACAAACAAGCTCATTTTACCTAGATTGTTGTATATAACCATACATTATTACGTATCTGTTTTACTATGTTGTTGTTCCATAAGAGATGACATTTCTGGAATAGCTCAGAATGGCTACATAAAATAAATTATATAATTTCACAGAATTCTAAAGTTTTACTTTCATATTACCAGTGTGATAATTTGAGAAACTTTTAAGTATCACTTTTAGTCATCAGCAGCCTTTTAAATTAGTTGAATCACATGCTTTCAAAATATTTTAAACATAATATGATTCTAAGCAATGTAAGGAATATATAATGATCTTAATCTACTTTTCAGAATCTTAAAAAGTCCTATGGAATTCTTATTCCTCTCTGTATCACTGAAGTAGGCTTACATTTGTTTAATAATATTTTGATTAGCATTTTCCCCTCCTTTTTGAAAACTCCTCTAATGATTGCAGTTTTGAGTATGCCATCTCCTGGTCTAGCTGCCGTTTTGTGCTGTCGGTAATGCGTTCTCTGCTTGAATTCTATGGTGTTATTCCAAATATTGCTGTCTTCTTTTTGAGGTATGTGGCTCACATTTCACATAGATCCTTTAGGTTGATTTCCTTGCATAGTGGGAAGATTTTTGACATGTGGGTTTTTTTTTTAAGTCCCTTGGCTTTAAACTTGGCTCAAAGCAGATGGTACTACTAGCGAGAGCAACAACACAGCTTTGGGATGGAAAATGTTAGTGTACACACGATGTTCCCTCGCCCTCTCCTCCCCCCCACCCCGGGCCAGTATGATTGATGGTACTTTGGAAATTAAAACAAAGAGGAGAGAGAGAAAAAAGGGGCCTTCACATTTGACTATTCACTAGGATAGAAAGAGAGAGAAGAGAGAGATGAGGAAATGAGAGAGGAGGGGGAAGAGAGAAAGAGTGCGAGAGAGAGAGACCTCAAGAAAGAATGGGACACAGTTCATTGGTTTAGTGCCAAATATCAGTCCCTGTCATTTCTAGTGACTTGTCTCTAAAAATAAAGCTTTAGAATAGCAGATTTTTAAGGAAGCCTATAAATAATAAACATAGGAAAATGAAATTGTTGTGTAGACTTCAAATGCTTTTTAACATTCTATTATACCGAATGAAAACTAAACTGACTTAAAACCCTATCCAAAATAAATCAAAAGAAAAAAAATAAGTATAGAATTTAAATACTATATATTAAATTATATTGAAAGGAAGTATTAAAATTGATAACTAGTGGTAAAAGAAGCAATATCACTACAGAATTACTGAAAGGGTTGATATGTTTCTGGTGTGTGTGTGTGTGTGTGTGTGTGTGTGTGTGTGTGTGTGTTGTGTGTACATTGTGTGTAAGGCAGAGAAGCAGATAGACAGAGACAGACAAAGACAGAGACCGAGAGATGGAAGTGAAGAAAGATGAAAGGTAAAAATATATATTCAGATAAATTTTTAATTGCAAAATATATTTTCCCAGAGATTATTCAAACGAATGGAATTAAGTGGGACAAGTAAAGATTGTATATTAATTGTTTAAAATCAGAAAATACAGGTAGAATTAAAAGTGTAGTAGACTGATATTCAACAGTGCATTTATTAGTATAAATTAAATATATAGGCAGACAGACAGGCAGGCAGGCAGACATGTAAATAATGTGATCCTAGATTAGATCAGAATATCACCTTGAATTTTATTATCTTATTACTTTTGTATAGGCTGAGGAAGAAGTTAGGGTAAATAATATAGTATGGTAGGGGTAGCAAAACACTGCCCATTAAAAATGCAGATTTACTGAGTTCCTGGAGCACAAACAACAAGGTTAAGTGTAGACCAGGGAGATGTGAGAGAAAATTCTGTAATTGAAAACTATGAAATGTAGTTTGATGATCACATTTAACAGAAAAGTGCAGACATTCTGAGAAACACAAAGCTTATATGTAGAGGTTGAAATCTGTAGGTCCCAAACGTTTTAATCTTTGCTTCTAAAAATTAGCTCTTTGGGGCCGGGAGTTTTTTTCCTAGTAGTAGAGGGCCTGTTAACATGCATGAAGACCGAGGTTTAATTCCTTGGTACTACAGACATAGAAAAAGCTGGAAGTGGTGCTGTGGCTCAAGTGGTAGAGCTCCAGCCTTGAGAAAGGACAGTGCTCAAGCCCTGATTTCAGGCCCCAGGAATGGCAAAAAAAAATTAGCTCTTTGTAAGTAGTATTTAATATTAAAACAAATTCAGACAGGAAACACCTGAATTTGTATCATTGTTTCATTTTATAGATGTGGGAACAGATATAAGGCAATGTGAAACATTTTTCCAAACAAGAAAATTAAAAGTTTGTTATGTGATTTTGTAATATGTATCATGAAAATTCTACTCATTTAAATTCTACTCATTTAAAAAAAGAAATCTTCTCTGACATCTTAGTTAACTTCCAAAATTGAGAGTCAATTACTTGCTTCCTCAGGAAAGAAAGTCATTATTCTCCTTGAAAATATGAGGATCATTTTCCTCCTTGAAAAATAATAATCTTTTCATTATGAATGGAAGCACTCCTAAAAGTAAAGGACCCCCTTTCTTAGGTAATGCATTTTTATTTAGTTTTAAAACCATTTCACATCTAATCATGCTTTCCTTAATAATTGATCATAACAGGAGATGCTATATCTAAATCATACCACTTTGAAAAGTGTAGAGGAGAAAGTGTGAAGTGCATCGTTAAGCAAATGATGGCTAGCTTTATGTGAAATTCTTTGTACTTGTCTAGCAATTAAGAGGTGAGGTATAATTTCAAAATGATTTTAAAAAGAGGAATGCTCAGAAGAATTTCAGTGATCAGTTGGCTTTAAATAAATAAAAATCATACAAAGATAAAGAAAACATAACCAATGGCTTAAATAAAAATATTTATACATTTTTATAATAGATACAATACAAATATAACAAAATAAATAATGTTTTATAATAAATACAAACCATACAAAGATAAGAAAGACACCACCAGTGGCTTAGAAGAATATATAAGAGGATATACTTAAATGACACCAAAATAGTGTTTTCTTTGCAGGAGATAGAAAAGAAAAACTCAACCATGATGGATAACTGGACATCTAAATGGTTTTACAATTAGTCACATATATATCATGTCTAAATATAATGACGGCATTGACATCTAAGTTAAAGAAAGAGTTTCTATTTGCACAGTATTTATTTTCTTTTTTTCTTTAATTAACTCTGTCCTTTCCCCTTTTCAACTTGTTATGTATAGATTTCCACTTTAAGATTTTCAAAGAATTGCTCTTAATTTTGAGATCAAATTTCAGATTCTATAAAAAAAAACTCATTTTACTTTTTGAATGCGTGTTGAGACATTGATATTGTAAGTAATGGTATCATTAGAAAAAATTGATGTGCTCTTTTCACATCTTTGATGGATCAGAAAATGCCATAAAATAGAAACAACAGAAAACACAATCCTCTGTCATAGTGTGTGTGCGTGTGAGTGTGTGTGTGTGTGTGTGTGTGTGTGTGTGTGTGTGTGTCCTGGGGTTTGAACTCAGTGTCTGGACACTGTCACTGAGCTTTTTGTTCAAGAGTTGTGCTCTTCCAACTGAGCCACAAATTCAATTGCAGCTTTCCTACCCACCCCCCCAACCCATCCATTAAGTCTTCCTGCTCTTGTAATGGTTAATTGGAGATAATAGTCTCAACAACTTTCCTGTTATGGCTAGCTTTGAATCATGATGTTCAGATTTCTGAGTTAGCAAAGATTACAGGTATGAACCACCGGCTCCCCTCTTTCTGCTATATTTTAAGCTAAATATTAGATTGCTTCCATTATTTCCATGGTATTCTTTCTTTAATAAAATAACTGTCTCAGAATAAATGTTACATACTTAAAATATTAATCCTTTGGTCTCAAATGCTAGAAAGATAATCCGATATCAAGGATGAAGCTTTAGCAGCAAACGAATCATGTAAACATTTCCCTACATTAGAACATGTTTTCTCAAAAGAAATTTTCAGATATGTCATTCTCTCTGATTAAGTTCATAAACCTTAACTTTGTTTTTGTAATGTGCATTTTAATATTTCAAGATAGCACATTCACACTTCAACCAACACACTTTGATTATTTTAACCATGTTATACATATGCTCAAACTAAAAAATGCATTTATAAGTACTGAAACACTCACTACTATAATCAAAATATAGAAAATTCTCATTATCTCTATTGTACTCAAGCATTTCTTTACAATCCAATTCCCGGCAATGTGCTTCTCAATTCCCTATTGTATTAATGAAGCTGATAATCTCTGCTAGATAAAAAGTTCCATTCCAGGATGCATCCTCTTAAATTTGGCTGATTTCGTTCCAGATAATGTTGTTGAGATTTGTCAGTGTTTTACTAAACACTATGCCATTTACGAAAGCACCATTATATTTTTTTTCAATTGGTTTAAAAATTTCATTTATGTTGTTTCAAGCTTAGTATTCCTATGAATAAAGATGGTGTGAATGTTCATGTTCAAATGTTTACATGGACAAATGTTTGCATTACTTTAAATACTTAAGAGTAGAATGGCTGGGACTTGTGGTAAGTATATGTTTATATGTTTAACTTTATAAGAAAGTGTGAAACTGTTTTCTAAAATGTTTGTATAATTTTACAAACCCAGTAGTAACATTCAAGAGTTCTAGTCACTCCACAATCTTGCCAACATTTGGGTTTTCCAGTTATTTATTTCAGTCATTTTAAATGTGAATAGGAAATTTTTGTTCTCATGTTAAATTATGTATTGGACATTTTTTCTTGAATTCGATGGCTTTTATGTCTTTTTTTTTTTTTGCCAGGACTGATCTTTGAGCTCAGGGCCTGAGCATTGTCCTTGGGCTTTCTGAAGGCTAGAATTCTACCACTTGTTCCACAGAACCATTTCTGGCTTTTTTCTATGTATGTGGTACCGAGGAGTCAAACCTGGGTCTTTATACAAGCTAGATAAGCACTATACCACTAGGCCAAACTCACAGTCCTACTTTTATATCATTTTGTCATTGAATAGTGAACTCTACTGTTCCATTATATTGGACTTTAGTAATTTATTTTTATTTTTATTTTTTTGCATTTTCAGTAGACAGCCATTAAGTGGAAATATATTTCACCTGGTTATCTGACATATTGTATATATGTTTATTTGGTTATTTGAAGTTGGATAGGGAAGGGAAGAAAACAAGATGAGGGGTGGGGTGGGGGGAGGGAAATGGGGACCAAGACATGAGAAAGGGCATCAATGTATGTGAAGTAATACACCTTCTATCAGGTGAATATAATGTAACCATTCTACTAATTACAATAAAAATATTTGAAAAAAAGAATATCCTGAAAAGATAGCAGATATTAATTTGAAACAAAATTTCCATTTAGTATTTGGAACTTTAATTTGTTTATAAATATTTTTAAAAATAGTTCATGACTCAAGTAACTGAAAATTTTCTTCTGTACCCTCTCTCTACATTTTATGTTTAATGTTTTGGGCTTAGCACTATAATCCATTTTACATATAATAAAATTGAAGACAATATCCATTCCCTTAGTTTATAGACATCTAATTGGATTGAGCATCATTTTGTATTTAATCCATTCTCCATTGAGTTCTTGGGGAAGTCAAAGAAACACAATAATTTTAGATTAGCAGGTCTGTCTCTGGGAGCTCTGTCTTCTATTGCATGAGCTGTTTGTTTCTAGCCATCTTGTTTATTTTATCGTTACACAAAAATATTAAATGATTTAAATTTTATAGTATGTAATTTTTATAGTTATGTCTCTAATTTGTTTTTAATATTAACTTTTCTCATTTTATTTCTTTCACATTTTAATATGAGCTCAAGAATTTATTTCTCAATTTCTTTTTTATTGTAATTAATAGAGGGGTTACAGTTATATTTGCCAGACAGAAGGTGCATTATCCCTTCTAATGTTTTTGTCCCCATTTCCCTCCACCTACCCCCTTCCCTTTCCTATTTCAAATAAACAAATAAACATATATACAATATACCAGATAACCAGGTCAGATACTGTAACAATATGTTACTTCTCAATTTCTATTAATTATTTTAATTGGAAATCTATTTGTAATGTGTGAAGCTTGCTTTAAAAGAAACTCTAAAAATGTTGTTTCTCAATTATTGTAGTTTTGTCTTTTTTAATTTACATGACTTTAGTTTTTACAATACGTTTTCAACATATTTTGATAAATTTTTCTTTACAGATGTCATTACATTATACTTCCTTTTTTACAGCACTGAGGGTTGAAACGAAGGCCTCACATATACTAAGAAAGCTACCTCCTACTTGAGCCATGCCCCTACTCCTTTAGTTTAAATTTTGTTTTGCAGATGAAGTCTTGCTAATATTTTTCTCAGTTGCCTTCAACTTGAGGTTCTCCTGCAACTGCCTTTCAAATAACTCATGGTATTTTAAATTATATATTATTTTTACTACTTGGAATTATCATTTTTATTTATAAAATATATAAATTTAATTAAACTCGGAGACAGAAATTTTAGTAAACTTCATTATCACACCTAATATTTTTAGTATATCTAGTTAGAGTTTTCTTAGTGAATCAGGTTATCACATAGTATCATACTTTTACTACTTTTATAGCCACTAATACTTTTATTTTTCTTGTCTTATTAAGCTACCTAGAAGTTCTTTGTCAAGGGTTGAAAAAATAGTAAAATATGTTTTAATATTTTTTAAATCTCATGATGCAAGGATGACTTTTTTTGTTTATTGAAATAGGGAAGTTAAGGGGGAACACAAGATAATTGGGAGGGGATGGGGGCATGGAAGGGGAACAAAAAACATGAGAAGGGGTTTCAAAGTTCGAGAAGTAATGTACCCCATTACTTGATGAATGTAACTGTAATTCCTGTCTACATTATCTCAACAATAAAATGCAAATTTTTAAAAAAGAAGGC